>NW_016107602.1:419079-440441 GCF_001604975.1 Cebus imitator
AAAAAAAAAAATCAAAGAATTAAAGTGAATTCTCTTTTCATTATATTCCAAATCCTGGGGTAGAAATAGCAGCTGAATTTAAAGTAGTGAATGCAGAAGTAAATTAGGGGAGCAAGACCAGGAGGAGTTGATCCCACCAGCCTATTGACAGTTTAGCTCCCTGGAATTGGTCACTGTAGCCCACCATTAACCCTCTGCTCACATGGCCCCTCCAGGTTCCTGGCTCATGTCAGCTCCTACACAGAGACGCCGGTGGTAGCCTGCATCGTGTCGGGGTTCCTAGCAGCGCTCCTCGCTCTGTTGGTCAGCTTAAGAGACCTGATAGAAATGATGTCCATCGGCACGCTCCTGGCCTACACCCTGGTCTCTGTCTGTGTCTTGCTCCTTCGATACCAACCCGAGAGTGACATTGACGGTTTTGTCAAGTTCTTGTCTGAGGAGCACACCAAGAAGAAAGAGGGCATTCTGGCTGACTGTGAGAAGGACGCTTGTTCTCCTGTGAGTGAAGGGGATGAGTTTTCTGGCCCAGCCACCAATACATGTGGGGCCAAGAATTTACCATCCTTGGGAGACAATGAGATGCTCATAGGGAAATCAGACAAGTCAACCTACAACGTCAACCACCCCAATTACGGCACCGTGGACATGACCACAGGCATAGAAGCTGATGAATCTGAAAATATTTATCTCATCAAGTTAAAGAAGCTGATCGGGCCTCATTATTACACCATGAGAATCCGGCTGGGCCTTCCAGGCAAAATGGACCGGCCCACAGCAGCGACAGGGCACACGGTGACCATCTGCGTGCTCCTGCTCTTCATCCTCATGTTCATCTTCTGCTCCTTCATCATCTTTGGTTCTGACTACATCTCAGAGCAGAGCTGGTGGGCCATCCTTCTGGTTGTTCTGATGGTGTTGCTGATCAGCACCCTGGTGTTTGTGATCCTGCAGCAGCCAGAGAACCCCAAGAAGCTTCCCTACATGGCCCCTTGCCTCCCCTTTGTGCCTGCCTTTGCCATGCTGGTGAACATCTATCTCATGCTAAAGCTCTCCACCATCACATGGATCCGGTTTGCGGTCTGGTGCTTTGTGGGTAAGCAACTTCCTTTGGAGCCTTGAGAGTTCCCTTTTAAGGTCTTAAGCATGCTTATCCGAAAATTACCTCCTAGCTGGACTAAGCAACTCCATTCCTGGAGAAATCTGGCTGGTTCTATGGACCCTTGTGTTCTGCATGAGAGTCAATAAAGCCAGTTGTTCCCTTTCTGCCCGTAATGGTCTTAGTCATTGGTTCTGGAAAAATGATGTTGATTAACCCCTCACTTTACTGAATTGCTGAAAGTTCTTTCTATATTAGGATAATTAATGCCAGAAAAAGTCCACTTAAAATGAATCCACATTTTTGATGGCACAAAAATAGCATAGTATAATTGGGGTGGGGACATTTGGTTGGAATTTTTATCATAGAAACTAAGAATTGTAAAATAAAAAACATGAAAAATTATCTCAGATTTCACAAAATTAAATTAAAATAGCAATTATGCTCTAATTTTTAAATGAACAAAGTGTGAATTAAGTGTGGATTTTTTGGCATCATTTTTCTGACAAAATTGAATCATGGCATCATTTAACATCTCTCACTTCATACTGACTTTTGTAAAAGATTCAAAAGTTTTTCATTTATCCCAAGGTCCTTTCTTCATCCTTTGACATCCTGATCATTCACTTGGGAAGTAGCCATCATGCCACCGTCCTTATTGATTTTCTCTCTCCTGCTGTTAATAACTAATATGACTCTCTTAGGTCCTCAATTATGCACAATTTTGGGTGTGAATTCAAATTGTTCTCTAAACTCACTTTCATGGACTTCAAGAAGTCCTGTACCTTTTGTAAGATTTCTAATTTTACTTTGTGATCCATTTCTATTGTATTTGTAGTACATGTTTATCATCTAGGACAATCTCTGATGTCCATAAGGTGGCAAGGGATTGATGATAGTAATAACTTGAGAAGTTTAAGGGAAGACTCATATTAAGGTTCCTTAGTCACTATTTGTATGTCCCCTGTACAACTTGGTAACCCTGGGGTCCCTGATAACAAATTCTTAGCTAAAGAGAATCCTTAGAAGCTTTGGGGAACAGAATATTAACCCCTGCCTAAAGGAGAGGCAAGACAAATACACATGAGTCATTTAGCCCAAGCAAGGCCAAAAAGACTCATTCATTCATTCATTCATTCATTTTCCAAGATGGAGTATTGCTCTGTCAACCAGTCTGGGGTGCAATGGCTTGATCATGGCTCACTGCAACTTCCGCCTCCTGGGTTCAAGCAATTCTCCTGCCTCAGTCTCCCGAGTAGCTGGGTATATAGGCAAGCAACACCACGCCCCGCTAATTTTTGTATTTTTAGTAGAGATGGGGTTTCACCATGTTGGCCAGGCTGATCTTGAACTTCTGGCCTCAAATGATCTGCCTGCCTTTGCTTCCCAAAGTGCTGGGATTACAGGCATGAGCCAAGTGCCTGGCAAGCAGATCACCTGAGTTTAGGTGTTCTAGAATGGCCTGGCCAACATGGCGAAACCCTGTCTCTAGCCAGGCATGGTGGTGCTTGCCTGTAATCCCAGCTACTCAGGAGGCTGAGACAGGAGAATCGCTTGAACCCAGGAAGTGGAGGTTGCAGTGAGCTAAGAGCACACCACCACACTCCAGCCTGGGAGACAGAGCAAGACTCCATTTCAAAAAAAATTTGTGTTTTAATTTTTAATTAAAAAAAAAATTTTTAATAAAATTTCTTATCTCTAAACATTTTTCTACTGGAACATGTAGCTAGCCAATGCAAAGATTCTACTCTAGATAGAAGTGATGGAAGTGGGTAGAAATATTTTAGCCATATATTTGTCAAATTAATAAAGACACAGACACAAATACACATAAACTTATTTATTCATAGACTGTTAAAGCTGAAAAGGGCCTTCAGTGTCTAGTACAATGCTACCCACAGTGTGGTGCCCATTCCATTGGTAATATTCTCAGCTGGTATTAGACAGCATATGAATGAGCTTTTAAAAATATTGTATAGTTATTACACATTTTCACCTGTGTTAGAAAAACCACACATACACATGAAATCTTGTGATTTCACAAATACTTGCAAAGAGACTATAGATGATGTTTTTAATTTAAAATGTGAGTCATATTAAAGGAAAAACATTAGTTCTATAGCACAGGTACCATATGATTCATAGGAATAGTAATAATTAGCACTTATGCAAACTTATCACATATCAGCCATTATTCTGTGGGCTTTACTTACTTATTTTACTTATTTAATCCTCACAACAGTCTCTATTTTACAGATGAGGAAACTGAGGCACTTGCCAGTGGTCACATAGCTAGAATATGGAAGAGCCAAGATTAGAACTCAGGGAGTGTGAAGCCAGAGGCCATGGTTATAGCCTAAATGGTTATATACTAAAAATGTGTTATATAAGTAACTGGAGTTGGAGAAATACTGATATAGTCCACCTCCCTCCTACTTCTCCCTCTCTCTATTTTATGGATGACTAAACCGAACCTCCAAGGAGTTAAATAACATGCTCAAAGTCAACAGGAAGTTATTCAAAGAGCTATTACTAGAATTTGGCATACCCATGCTCAAATCTGGGGCTCCTACTACCCCACCACGGTGCCTCTGAGCAGACTCATTTCATTAGAACATTCGGTAGAGCTCAACACATAACATCAGGACTGGCCTCATGGGCATACAGCTGTGCACAGGGTCCCATGCTTGGTTTAATGCTCTGCTGCTGCCATCTTGAATTTTTAATAATTTCTGAACAAGAGGCCCCAATGTTTTCATTTTGCATTGAAAACTCTATAGCCAGTTCTGCAGAATATTTATGGCTCCTGAAGCACCAGAGGCATTTTGCAAAAGCAGTCAGGTGGGAGGGGCCCTTACCTTTGGAGTCAAACAGCATCAACTTCAAATCACAGCTCTGCCCTCTTTTGTCTTGTGACTTTGGGAAATTTACTTAACTTCTTTGGGCCTCGGTTTACTCATCTGTAAAAATCCAGATAATTCTATCAGCCTTGACCTGGTTACTCTTTAGGACTTAAATGAGAAAATGTTGGGAAAAGCAATAAGAAACATGCATTTAATGCCTTTCTTTTAAAAATCTAAAATGATTCATTGTCCACAAGTATGGACAGACTGGCTATCATATGCCAAACCATGATGTGAGCCTTCAGCGACTCAGACTGCCCTTCCAGCTATCAGACAGAGAAAAACTCCCTGAGTGTCTTTTGTAATCTTGCTGAAGCACAAACTCCCTCCAGAAACTGCTACTCACTGACTCAGAAGAATGCCACCCTGCAGAGCGGGGCTGACCAGCCAGAGGGCATAGGTGTCTGCAGTTCAGCAAGCACCCAGTGATTCCAATATACAGCCTGCAAATCACATTTGGGAAGGACTGCTAGTATTTGTGGGCACCTGCTGCTAACTGCTTTAGTATCATGATTTTTGAAGGCAGCTATTTAACTTAGTTTCATCCAGAACAAAGATTCTCAACTCCAGCTGCACATCAGTATCACCCTGGGTTGCTTCTGAAACATTCTAAGCCCAGACTCTCTCAACAGAGATTTTCTGATTCAACTGGTCTGGTGGCCAAGTGTTGAGGAATTTTTCAAGTTCCCTAGGTAATTTTAATAGGCAGCCAAGTTGACAATGATCTAGATCAATGGTCCTCAAAGTGTAACCCCAGACCAGCAGCATCAATGTCATCGGGGAACTAGTTAGAAATGTGATTTCGAGGCTGAGCGTGGTGGCTCACGCCTGTAATGCCAGCGCTTTGGAAGACCAAGGCAGGTTGGATCAACTGAGGTCAAGAGTTCACGACCAGCCTGGCCAACATGGTGAAACCCTACCTCTACTAAAAGTACAAAAGTTAGCCAGGCATGGTGGCAGGCGCCTGTAATCCCAGCTACTCAGGAGGCCGATGCAGGAGAATCTCTTGAACCTGGGAGGTGGAGGTTACAGTAAGCCAAGATCGTGCCACTGCACTCCAGCCTGGGCAACAGAGCAAGACTCCAGCTCAAAAAAAAAAAAAAAGGAAAAAGAAATGTGATTTCGAACTCCCTCCCAGGTCTACTGAGTCAGAATCTCTGAGAGCAGTTTAGGGTTTAACAAGCCCTCCAGCTGACTCAAATGCCTGTCACTGCTCTAAGGGGAGAAGAGGGGAGAAATTATCAGGCAGGGCAGATAAATTACAAAGACTTGTTTTGCAAAAACAATTTTTGCATATATAAACTGTATCCAACCCACAACCCTGAATTGGCTATAAAATCCTTAATGGTCTTATAACCCAAATATCTCACCTCTGAACTTCTGAGCCTCCAAGATATCAGATTTTTCTTAATCTCTCTATACATAGTGTAACTTTCCTGGGGAGAACAGTAGAGGTATTTTTAAATAGAGCTTCTTATGAAACTGAAGATTTACATGATTAGGCTGAGTCATAACTTGATAATCATCTTAGGTGCATTTTTTTTCCAAGCTTTTCTAAATGAATCTTAATTACGGCATTTTTGTAACAATGTTTTGCTAAGCTTTTGACCTTCGGAAGAGCACAACTCAGAGAGTAAAATGAGGCACAACCGCAGCAAGATTATCCAGCACATTTCTTTTCCTTCAGACAAGAAAAGGAATACAAACAGCAAATGTGTATTAAACTCAAAAAAGTGAGCACAAAGCAGCCTTCATTTTCCTTTTAGCTGATGGAGTTTTGTGAAGAAAGCTCTAAAGAGATTGGGCAGAATCTCAGGGAACGTGGAACTGGCAGGTGCTCAGTGAGAATCCTACATGCTGGTATTTTCCAACGCATCTCTCAGGCCTGCTGCTCCGTGTGGGTTTTTATGATAAAGCAATCGCCTGTTAGAGTAGCTTGCCCTGACCGTGGGAGTCGCCATGTTGTCATGCAGGAATTTTTTTAGTCTCTCTGAGGAAAACAAATTCTGGTCTATAGATTTAGAGGACAGGACTTGTGATACAGACAATGGACCTCATGAATCCTATCTCAAAACAGAAATGTTCCAAAGAGAAGACACACCTTATGGCCTATACCTGAGCAATTATCTGAAATCCAACTGGAAATTGACCTAGAGCAGCCATGTGATAAAGAGAAAAGGAGGGAAGGAAAAAGCAATGAGTTGGGACCTGATAACTAAACTCTTGATGACATGTGCCATAAATAAGCTTGAAATTCTCCTTGGAGGCAGAGGAAAAAACAACTGGCTCTTCCAACGTCAAATTCATGCTCAGATGAGCAAGAATAATCCTGAAGGCTAGGATGAGGATGGCTGCTGGGATTTCAAGGAGGGAGTGTGAAGGTAGAGTGTGGAGGGGGATCATGCAACCGTGAGGCTGTCTGCTGGCAGAGGTCCCCTGCGGGACATAGAAGGGGCAGAGCACTCACAGGGCTCTGCAACCAGTGGCAACTGAGACACTGGCTCTCCTGTGAACCCAATGAAGAGGGAAAGGGCAGTTGCAGAGGTGCAGGGCACTGGAGCTGGCATGGGCAGCTTACCTGGAACAGAATTCAAGCCACAACAGGGGGGATGCCTTCTTTCCCTCAACATTATGTTTGTGAGATCCATGCCCACTGTTGCTTGTAGTTTTAGTTTGTTCATTCTTGTTGCTGTCTAGTCTCCCACTGTGTTAATATACCACAATTTATTGATTCTAGTGTCCAGGGACATTTGGGTTGTTTCTAGTTTAAGGCTGTTACAAACAGAGCTGCTGTGAACTTTTTTTTTTTTTTTTTGTCACCCAGGCTGGAATGCAGTTGTGTAATCTCAGCTCACTGCAACCTCCACCTCCTGGGTTCAAGTGATTCTCCTGCCTCAGTCTCCTAAGTAGCTGGGATTACAAGCGGGCATCACCACGCAAGGCTAATTTTTATACTTTTAGTAGAGATGGGGTTTCACCATATTACTCAGGCTTGTCTCGAACTCCCGACCTCATGATCTGCCTGCTTCAGCCTCCCAAAGTGTTGGGATTACAGGCGTGAGCCACCGTGCCTGGCTGAACATTCTTGTACATGTTTTTGGTGGACACATGGACACATATCTCTTGGGTTTCTGTTGAGTAAGAAATAGAATTGCTGGCTCCGACTACTAGGTTTTTTCATATTCTTTAACAAGATTGCATTACTTCTCATGGATGTTATATATCTCAAATAAAATAAGTATCCCCAACTCCATTTTGCAGATGGGAAACGGAGACATAAAGTGGCATGACTTCTCATTAGATCAGCTGCAGGATCATGGAGAGAATCTCCCCACAACTTCATCCTCAGCCTGCTCTTCCTGGCCACACCATATTAAACAAGCCCTGCTTGTTTAGTCAACAGGCTCGTGGTGGTATTTTTTTAAATAATCAGCAATAGTGGGAGTTGGTGGGGATTAAGGTGGGTGGGAAGGATACCTTCTCATTACCATCCAATCTCCCTTTCTGCATTGGCAAATGTCTGTTTTGGAAAGTTGACCCCAGAGTAGTGAAAATAAAAAGCGCTCTGGGCATAACAAAGTGCCTTAGCTATCTGCAGTAGGCAGGGCTTCCTGCTGGAAAGTGCACCCTAGGAAGAGGCAGCTCCACCCAGCCTGAGGTCAGGTGGCCCTGAGCGTGGAGCCACATGGAGAGGACAGGGCGTTCCCAGGACTCAGGAGATCAGGGACCTGGTCTGCAACCTACGTGTGTGCCCTTAGAGTTGGAAATATGCTATTATTGTTTGTGTTACCCAGTCTCTTCAGAGGTGAGTTTTTGTTCTAGGATTTCTCCTGTATGATCAAGACCCCCCTTTCACAGCCCTCTTACTTGTAGGTTTGGGGTCACTTGCTTAATTTGCACAGGATGGATAAGCATAGGTGGGTGAGCAGGTATATCAGCTGCTGATGCCAAGGTACCCTAGTATCTGAAGGCAAGTTTAGCATTTTTTTTTTTTTTTTTTGAGATGGAGTCTTGCTCTTTCACCCAGGCTAGAGTGAGTGCAGTGGTGCAATCCCGGCTCACTGCATCCTCCGACTCCTGGGTTCAAGCCTACTGAGTAGCTGGCCTTACAGGCGCATGCCACCACACCCAGCTAATTTTTATATTTTCAGTACAGATGGGGTTTCTCCATGTTGATCAGGCTCGTCTCAAACTCCTGACCTCGTGATCTACCCACCTCAGCCTCCCAAAGGCTTAGCATTTTTAAACCTCCCCTGGAGGCACCTGAGTGGGACAGGAATAGCCTTCAGGTTAGAGTTAAGAGATATGAGTCCCAGTGCTATTTGAATCACTGATTTATCATGCAGTTCTTAACTTCCCTGGGATGATGGATGAGAAAGTGCTTTTTTTAAAAAAATAAAGTACGTTACAACCACAAAGTGTTTAATATCACAGAGAAAGCCCATTCCATTGCTCAAGGCATGATTCTTCATCTTGTCTAGCCTGAACTTCTCATAGGCATGTTTTCCACAGGGAACTTCTGTCTAGCAAAGAAGCCAAAGCCTCCCTTTGAATATTTCCCTTCACTGCAAACAGACTTTCACAGGACTAACCACCATTACCTTTGACCAGGGCAGGCATGCAGCTCACATGCCCCAATCCAACCATGTCTGTTGTTAAAATATTGAAACACTTTCTTTTTTTTTTTTAAAGAGATGGAGTCTTACTCTGTCACCCAGGCTGGAGTGCAATGGCGTGATATTGGCTCACTGCAACCTCTGCCTCCTGGGTAGCTGGGATCACAGGTGCCTACTGCCACTACTGGCTAATTTTTGTTTTTTTTAGTAGAAATGGGGTTTCGCCATGTTGGCCAGGCTGGTCTCAAACTCCTGACCTCAGGTGATCCACCTGCCTCGGCCACCCAAAGTCCTGGAATTACAGGTGTGAGCCACCACACCCAGCCAGAATATTGAAACATTGCTAACTAGTCACTTTCCTACCCACACCAGGCACCCTCACCATGACCCATCAACTAAAGAAATAATAATTCCAGCCCCGCAGAGAAGCCGCCAGGACCCTGCTGCAGCACAAAGGCTGAGGCCTTCTGATGTTTACCATCACACCTGCTTTAGTTCCTTACCAACGTAAGATATCTAACTGCAAAGCAATGGATCTAAGTTATCTACTTTTAAGGTAAAGCAGAATTGAATATCCAAATAGAATAAATAGTATTTTTATGAATTTGCCATCTTATTCTTGAGGCTTGGTTTCAAATGACTTCTGGCTTATGGCAAAATCAAATCCACTCTCAAAAAATATGAGATTGCCATCTGTAAGAGTTTACAAAAGAATATGATGCCATTCCCAGCAAACCTCTTAGTTACCAGTGCCCAAAAACTACTTCAAGCAATGATGGCATCATGGGAATACGTGTGTAGCCTCATAAAGTGAAGAGTTTTCCCCACACATGTAATGACTTAGATAAATTTTAATACTGCGGGATATCAGATAAAATTAAGAAATTATTATTAATTTTAGGTGTGATGATACTGTTTTTTAGAGATACATACTCAAATATTTGCAAATCAAACCTATAATGAAAGGGATTTGTTCCAAAACAATCTGTAGAGAAGGGGCCAGGGGAGGGAATGTGAGGGAGCTGGTGATGAGTACATGGGATTCATGATCCTATTCACTCCACTTCTGTATATGTTCTTCACAATAAAACGTTAAGCCAAATCGTTTTCCATCCCTGGTAGATGGGAGATGTAAGAGAAATAGAATCGCCCTGGATTAGGGCATGGGGAGACCTGGGAGGATGCACTGTCTGCCTGCTCGCTGTGTGACTGTGGACTACCTTTATGTTTTCTGTGCCCACTGTCTTGTCATCCTGTCTATGAAGTGTGCAATGCACATAATCACACACACACACACACACACACACACACACCTTCCAGACAGATTAAAGGGAGTCTGAACAAAACAAGATACTGTTTGTGTAGCATTTTGAGCTCCTTGGGAGAAAGATACAACATCAGTGATGTATCATTATCCTAACCCAGCACACAGAGGTGTTTTGTGAAGTTTAGTTTAGATGATTCAGGATTCCCAGAAACCCCACAGATTTTTCAGAAACTACCTCATCCTTCATTCTCTCAGCCAACTGAGAAAAAAGGATCAGAAACAAAACACCCTGCTTCTTGCTTCCACACAGGAGGCGTGGGGCAGCTCTGTTTACTTCTCCGACACAAAGCCCTTGTTTATGCGCGACAGATGGTAGTACGTTTCTCTTCTCTTCTCTCTCCCTCCCTCCCTCTCTTCATCTGTTCCCCTCTGTTTCTTTGTCCCCCTCCATTTTCCGTTTTCTCCAATCCTTCTCAGCCTCACACCACTTTTCCTGAATTGACTCAAGGGCCAGCAGGAAATATACACACGCAGATTGCCAAGTCGTAAAGGAATGGCTTTGTGTCTACTATGTATTCTATCCAGCTGCTCGCACACGGTCACCTCTTGTTTCACAGTACTCATATTTGAAATGCGTTTTTGAAGACAGAGTGACACACCTTTGAAACTGCAGGGGGCTCAGGGCAAACATGAAAAGACCCATAAATATGTATGTGGCAAATTTCCCTGGGTTTCCTTCACAAAGTAAAAAGTAACAACAGTCAATGCGTGTGAGTGTGCACATGCGTGCACGCACGCACACACACACACACACACACACATACACACACGTGTTCCTTCCAGGCCTGGCCACTGTCAAAGAATAAATGTAAACCTAACCTCTTACCACATATTTACTACAGTAAGCATCATCTACAAACCAGCCTGGGGGAGGGGAAGGGAGCTGTTCAGGACCAGACATGCAAGAGACTTCTCTCCTTTCATATAAAAAGCTGGTTCCTCTCCTCAGATCCAGTAAGTCACTTATTCTTTCCCAGCTTCTGTTTCTTCTTCTGAAAATGAAGGTTTTAGAATGTATAGGTGATGTATAGAGTCTTTTTCAGCTCTAAATTTCTATGATTCAAAGTTTTTAGAGAATTCCCATAATATGAATCTACCTGACACCCAAATACCTGTGGGTGCAGGGACAGATCTGTTGGAATCAACAAACCAATGATGAGTGTGTAAAACCAGTGACTGAGCAATGACCTGTGTAGTGGCAGAGGAGAGAAGGTCAGAGCAAAGGGAAAAGAAAAAGATGGTATTCAGTTCAGTTGGGAAATGACTCATCTATAAGTCAAGTCAGAGAAGGGCATCAGAAAGGAAAGAACTGCCATAATAGATACCAAGCAAGAGTAGGAGGCAATATTTGGCATCTGCCTGTATGTCTAGAAGAAAAGATGGCAAAAAAGCGAGTTGTGCAACAGGAGGTGTGCACAGGTCCTGCTTGGCTCAGGTCCTGCTTGGTCACCTGAAATGCATTCTCAGACCCCAAACATGCTTCAGACAGAGACATTCTCCAAGAACGAGCACACTGGCACTCTTAGAAGAGTCCTTAATGTGATGCCCTGTTCTACACAGGGATAATAACGATCCCCCATGGCCACCCCGCACCTGCAGACAAGAAAGAGTAAATACTCATGGTTTAAAAAGATGAAATGACTGTTTGAGAACTAATAGCTACATCTGCAAATAATTAGCTCCAGGATTGATTACCAATTAGGACTATAAATCTCTGCTTACTTTGGCTCCTGAAAAGTTGATTTCACTGGGGAGTGTGTGAGGGGGTGGGGACAAAGTCATTTGAGACAAGGAGGAAGAAATCCAAGCTTAAAAAGACACACTTCAAATTCAAAAGAGAGCAAGATTTCCCAAGCACCACAGCAGCAAAGCAGGCTTGATTTGTGGTTCTAAGCAAACCAGCCCAGCAGATGCCTGCAGGGTTAATAAGTCAAAGAGACTGAGGCTACTCAGAGGAGGATGTTAGGGATGGGGAAGGAGGTTGCATACTCTGTGGACCCCAGTGGCTAAGCCATCGTATGGCCTGAGTGGGCAGTGGAACACAGGCATCAGCCACAGCGCATTCTCTCAGGGATACGCTGACCATTGGAATCGCCTGTAGAGCTTTAAAAACATAGCTATGCTTGGGTTATACTGAAGACTAATTACACTGGAATCTCCAGAATGGGGCTTGGGTATCAGAGTGGTTCAAAAAATGCCCCAGGTGACTTTCAAGTACAGCCAGCCAGGGTTGAGAACCACCAGTTGCCTCGTTTCATCCTCAAGCACTCCCATGTTAAGAGGGTTGCTATAGCTCTTGTGGTTTTACAGAGACTGCTAAGGAACAGAGAGGCTAAGTAATGGGGACCAGGGTTACACAGCTAATACTGATGAAGGAAGGATTTGAACCCAGAGCCCAAACTCTTACTTATCATGTTCTATGGACTCCAAGGTTATGATTCTTAGACTTCCAGGCTCTGAGCCTTCACAGTCTACTCAAGATAGAAAATAGGACTCAGGCCAGGCGTGGTAGCTCATGCCTGTAATCCCAGCACATTGGGAGGCGGAAGAGGGCAGATCACTTGAGTCCAAGAGCTTGAGACCAGCCTGGGGAACATGGTGAAACCTCATCTCTACAAAAATAAACAGAGTGAGAGCCTGTCTCAAAAAAAAGAAAGAAAGAAAGAAAGAAAATAGGGACTCATAAATGACTTTTATGTATTTTTTTATCACAAAAATGAAACATTAGCTCATATTAATGCTACATATTAGCGAGGGAGGCAAGTTTCTTTCCTTTGGTTGGAATGACATCAACACAGAGGTTGCACTGGACATTTCCTGCTCATCAGCAGTTCTCAGTTATTCAGTCCACAAACATTAAGTACCAATTTTCTGCAGAGTCTATAAAATAGAAATGACCCTGTGCAGATACTCACACAACAGATGTTCTAAGGGCCATAATGGTGGCATGCACTAGACACCCTGAAAGCACACAGAAGAAAGCAGGCAGCTTGGAGTGGTCGTGATATATTACGCCTTTGGTGAGTGTAAAATGGCAAAGTAAATCACAGGATAATATACACATGCTGCTAAGAAGTGAAACAAGAGATGGAGTCCCTAAGTGGAGGCAGGGAATAATAAAGTCTTATGAGAAGGTTGAAAACATACTGTTGCTGATCCATAAATATTTAACCCAGGGTAGAAAATGCAAATTCCTAGCTGACAGCTACATGAGTGTAATGAGCTGGATGTCAGCAGGGGAGGTGGGGACTGAGGTGACCTAGAGCGCCTGTATCCTGTCTAAAGAGGAAGCTAGTTCTCACCACCAGCCAAAAATCACCATGTAGAAATGTGGATGCAGTGTTAGATCTTTTGACTTTTTAGGAAAATCTGTAAATATGGGTTACTTAACGCAGGATCTCTCAATTTTTAAATGGCATCTAATTCAAGTCTTTTCAAAACACCACGTAAACCAAAGAAAATACATTACCCACCCCCCCTCCCCGCCGCCAACCACCGAGCTTTGATTTCATCATTGAAGGTGATCTCTCTGGTAGTTCCAGGATCCCAAAGCAACTGCTTATTCACCTGTACCCTTACCCCTCGCCCCACAGGTCTGCTCATTTATTTTGGATATGGCATCTGGAACAGCACCCTGGAAATCAGCGCCCGAGAAGAGGCCCTGCACCAAAGCACTTACCAGCGCTACGACGTGGATGACCCCTTCTCAGTGGAGGAGGGTTTCTCCTACGCCACAGAGGGCGAGAGCCAGGAGGACTGGGGCGGGCCCACCGAAGATAAAGGCTTCTATTACCAACAGATGTCAGATGCGAAGGCAAACGGCCGGACAAGAAGCAAAGCGAAGAGCAAAAGCAAACACAAACAGAACTCAGAAGTCCTGATTGCAAATGATGAGTTAGATTACTCTCCAGAGTAAGAGAAACACTCAAGTGGGTAGAAATGGTGATGATTGATTTTCAGTAACTTAACCTGTGGGCTAGAAGGTGAAAACTTTTTTGGCTCTCATTTCACAAATCCAGCCTTCCCCAAATTCAATCCCTAGTCATAGCCTGTCATTTGCTACTTTTGCTCTTCAGGATAGTTCTGTTGAAGGGCTTAACCTGGGTCCCCTAACTGGACGCTTGTTAAAAAAAAAAAAAATGCTAAACAAGAGGTTACATGAAATTTTATCTTAGGTGCAACCATCAGCGCTGATGGTAGCAAATGTTTCCTAGGCCTTTGCTTTGCTGGTTGAATCTTTTTGCTTCTTATTGAGATCCCAAGAAGCAAGGAGCAAACTTCTTGGACCCCACTGAGGCTGCAGCTCCTCCTGGAGATATGCCCAAGCAGAGGCTGTGGGCATAAGGCAGAATTTCAATCACCTGAGACAGGAGGACAAAGCTCTGTTCTTGGCATGTCAGCCTGCACGCTGCTCCCTGAGGTCAGGGTGCGTAGGTGGACATTGGCACTTCCTGAGCAAGCAACATTTTATCCTGCAATCTCACCCAAAATTAATTCATGGAGAAGACGTATGCTTTTTTTTTTATTATTATTCACCAACATTCTCACAGCTTCCAAACTATAATTTTAGGATCCAGCAAAGGTCAGGGACTCTGAGACCATTTTCCCAAAGGTTTCAGATTCACCATAAAGCAGTCATGCAGACCCAATAATATGGTAAGAAGCACCATCAAAGCTCTACTTAAATGCTCAGAAGAAAATTAAATAACCATCTCTTGCAGGGAAGGCCAGAGGGCATTGGCAGAAATTAACTCTCTGTCATGGCTTCTCTGATACCAGATTCCAGCTCCTGGTGATATGATGACAGAGGGCAAAGATGGAGCATGATTTCATGGTACTAATATGCCTTGAAGAAGTAGGTTGTTTGTTTTATAATCAGATAAAAATCTTTACAAGGAGAAGTGACCCAGCCACTGAGATCACATTGCAAATTCTGTTTCATATTTCTTAAATTATAAATTCTGTAGTTTTTTGAGATATGCAATCATTTGATTGGTGAGTGCTACTCTGGAAACAAAACATGTTGAAGTACAGCTGCCTAGGTAGTTGCATTCCATGAGATCACATTTCACTTCTGAACCTTATTCCCTGGGGGTAGCTCACTTTCAAAGGTGTATTTTTTTTCCTGTTATTTCCCAGATTCGTTTCACTTAAACCCAGAGAAATACCTACCTGGTAAAATGTAAATTTTGATCATAAAAGGGGTTATTAAAAGAATTTTCTCAGAAACAGAATAGATGAGAGAATTTGCAAAGAAAAAAAACCACATGGGCTATAATATAAATTCTACTCTTGGATTACAAGGATTCCATGGCTGCACTGAGATGTGTACAAATGTATGTGAAGGCACAATTCAAATGAAGCTATTCTAAAATTAACCAAGCTATATTAAAATTAATCAAGCTATTAATAAAATCTTCATGAGAATTTCCTGGAAGAGGGACAAAAGAAGAAATTCCTTGCCCTTTCTCTCCTGGATGTATCAGTATGCCAAAAGTTTTCCAGAACATAATTCGCTAACATTCAAGTCTATTCTTTCTTAAAGGCTGAGGCTTATGCCATCTTGGCATGCTTTAGGATTATGGCAAGGACATAAAAGTCCATTTTTTCATTCAACTAACGCTGGTTGAGAGTATACCAAATGCTAAGTGACAGGAATGAATGGAAGCATGACATCTGCCCTTGGGGACTACAGTCCATGGATGAACAGCACTGGAGCCTGGTAAATGCAGATAAAATGACAAATTTGACAAGTCTCCAGACTGATGCACCGGGTTTTAACATACATATAAAGATCAATTGAAACTAGTTTTTTAAAAATATGCTTTAAATAAATTACATATCATCATCATAGCCAATATATACCATTCAACTAAAATAACTGCAATTTTCTAGACATTTTTTATTCTTCTGTAGTAATTGTTTAGAACTCTGGTTTCCTGAGGTCATTTTGTCATTTTAATGTCATGCTTGACAATGTTGTGTTTTCTCTTCCCTAGAGTTAACCATAAAGACACAGTGCCTAGTTGTGAAATACATCATTGGGAATTAATTATAAACTAATTATCGGTCATCTTTTGAAAACAAAGTTTTGAACTGGCTATAGGACTCAACAAATCTGCTTGGGTTAAATACAATCTGTTAAGCTTGATACACAGATAGATGAGGTCTCTATTCTCATCAAATATGAGAATTGAGAAATAGGAGTGCAAAATAGCAAGATCTTAGCATAGGTGAAAGAGCTTCCTTTTAGTAGTGAGGTTTAAGTTATTAAAGTAACAGTAACCTGGTGGCAGATGTATGCAGTTTCTATAGAATGGGAATGGAAAACACATGCTTTGGTTAACACCATTGGTATTGATCTTGTGCAGATTCTATGAACCACTCTCATTTCAGGAGCCAGTTTTCCCAAATGGTATATATGTATATTTTAAGCTTAGCTCTCTTTATTTTTCTCAAGTTGATAGGTCACCTCCCTGACAACCTTAGTTTAAAAAAAAAAAAAAAAAAACACTATAATAGAAAAGGTTCCTTCAGGCACATAGACATGTGTGTCCACAGGTTTACCAGCTTCTGTGAAACAGCCCCAGATTTCACAATGCAGTTTTCAAATACCATCAATCACTAGAATAACAATATTACTATTTTCCTAACAGGTTTCTTAACGATGTATTTGTGGGACTACATTAAAAGTAAGATCACCTTGTAATTATCTTAGAAACCTCGTTCCTTGAATGGGATCCAAGGAAGACCTACATTTTATTGAATTCTGTATAGAAAAAAGCTGTCTGAGTCAGATTTCAATGGGTGGATTTGTGGTTTGGAGCCAATTGCTTGATTTTTTCAGATTTTATTCTACTTATTTATTGGTACTCTGCTTCATTTCAAAAGGATTTGAGGCAGCTATTATAATATATATATTACAAAACAAAAACTAAGTGAGGAACTCAGGGCAAATAAAAACAGAAACAGAAATGATAACACAAAACTGGATGTGTATTTAGTGCATAAATGCAGAACTCTGATATACTTTACTAAATTTGCCAATGAGGGGCACCATGAAAAATAATCGAATTTATGGTAATGACAAGAAGAGGTACTTCTGCATGATAAGAACAAATTTTTCCCCATGCAGGCAGAGGCTTGAAATAGCATAGATCATTAAAATCCACAGATAATCTTCAAACCCAGATTTTGCTAGCTACATGTGTCTGACAGATAGTGGGTATTCAAGAAATATCTGATGATTAAAAGAATGAATGAATTGGAGGAAAATGAAATATTTATTCAACAATTATTTGTGGAGTGCCTATTATGTACTGTGGCAGATATTGATCCCATAATAAGTCAGATAAAAAATCCAGCTCTTAAGAAATAGGGGAAATAGAGCTAGGTCTGGTGGCATGTGCCTGTGATCCCAGATACTTGACAGACTGAGGCAAGAGGATCACTTGAGCCCAGGAGTTCAAGGCTGCAGTGAGCTATGATCATGCCACTGTACTCCAGCCTGGGTAACAGAAAAATACCCTGTCTCTTAAAAGGAAAAATAAAATAGGGAAAATGGGATATATAAATAAAGAACAATAGTGACAGTGTCAGGTGAAATGAGGGAGTGGTAATGTGCAGTGAGGGTTCAAATACGAAGAAGTCCTTCTTCTGGAAAGGCCATAAAGAATGTCACACTTGTGTTAGGACTTGTGAAATGCGCAGAATTTTACCAAGTAGCAATGAGAGAAAGACATGCCAAGCAAAAGATCAGCGTGAGTAGACCTCTACTAGCTTGCTGTCCTCTAAGAATTTGTGCTATGCCTCCATCAAGGGAAAGCAAGGAGCTAGTTTGCCTGAGTACATGATTTATGAATGACTTACACATGCAATCATAAGAAATAATGCTGGGAAAGCAGGTGAGGGCTCACACACAGAGAGACTTGAATGTCACACTGAGCTGGCTGGCTCTCCTCGGGTGGGAAATAATTGGGGAACTGATGAAGGTGTGAATCCGGAAGGCTGAACTTTAAGAAAGCTGAGACATGGTTTCCTCGCCTATGCAAGGAGCTAAGAAACTACGTTTACACTCCAAGTTGATTTAACAAATCAAAGAGAAAATTATCTGTACTTTGAGTCCTGTGTCTGCATTCATCATTAACCTATGAGAAATAGAGTTGTTTAATATGTGGACAGGCAACACAATTTACAGCCACTTTAAAGTTTTTAACAGCAGATTTCAACAACCAAACCTAACAACGTTTCATATCTATTTAATATAAACAGTAAAACCTCAGCTCCAGGCTTTACTGAGCTTGAGGGCAAGGCTGCTTCTTTTTTTTTTTTTTTTNCAAGCTGGAGTGCAGTGGCACAATCTTGGGTCACTGCAACCTCCACTTCCCAGGTTCAAGAGATTCTCCTGCCTCAGCCTCTCGAGTAGCTGGGATTACAGGCGTGTGCCAGTTCTACTTATTGGTAACAAACTAGTAGTTAATCAAATGCCTACATAATGGTCATGATAAGCCTGTTTAAATAAGTGGTGGGTGGAAGGGAGTTGTTTAACAATCTATCCTTCTTCAGAATCTATAGATCAGCCAGAATATAAAACTAGTAATTATTGGAAGACAAAGCAGAAATTCCTTCAAAGAAATCTCTCTCCTCTGTTCTGCTGAAAAGGGCTGGTAAACCTGACATTCTTTCTTTTGTCAGAAGGCAAATCCAACATTTGTTGAAAGTCTGCCTTACAAGGAACCACTGCTTATCTGCAACATAAACAGGCTGTACCAGTTTGAAAATCCACATAGAAAACTGGAGAAAATTGCTGTTCCCTTTCTCACTAGGTTTTACCAGGGGCCCAAGATATCAGAGGAAAGTCCACAGAGGGCCAGCCACAGGTTTACCTAATTATGAATCTCAGATTAGAACGTCTTATTGTGTGGAAAAGTCAGAAATCACGAAATGTGTCTGAGGCCAGAGCGGGGGTCCGCTTATGGAGTCTACACAGCAGGTAGGGTTCACTCTTGGGGTTTAAGCCTCAGGTCAGTGAGCAATACAGAGGTGGCCCTAACTTCCTATGGGGGAAAGGGAGGAGAGCAAAGGAAACACACTCCAGAGGTCGCCATGAGGGCTGTACGGCAGTGCTCCATTTTCATGCCATTTGGAACGAGACTTGTCAAGGAAGATGTTTCTATCCAAAGTTTTCACAGAGCCTTTGTTTCCCCCGTACCTGTGTAGCTGAGGACCCATTTGTCTGCAAAGACCTTTGGAGATCCTGAAAGAGAGGCACCAGCAAGTAACCAATGGTGACCTGGCCATAAAAAAGTATTTGAAATTAAACAGTGAGCAAGTGCAGAAACAGCATCCCAAACCTCAGGCCCCACCACAAGCAGTTTCACCATGGAGTTTACTTTGTATTTCTCACTGGGAATGGGGATGGGTTGCAAAAAGCCCATTTCGTGTACATAATTGCTGGTCCTATGTCCTACTTTTATTTTCTCTAAGACTTTTAGAAGAAAGACTGTTTGAATTTTTTATTTTTTTCTCCTTAGGAGCAACTTCCTTTTTGAAATGCTTTCCTCTTCTTGCTCTGCTCAAGTAATGCACGCATCATTCTGAAACACCTAGACAGTCGCCTTTTGCCAAAATTACTTCTCTAAGAAAATAGAGTGTTCTTCTTTGGGGGACTTAGATCCCACAAGGGATGATGGAAGTTTTGTAGCCCAACAAAGGTGAATATGTGTTCTGCAGCATCAACTAAAACAGTGTAGAAAATCATTAAACTGTGTTCTACACCCAGGGAATTACAAAATCCCTACAGAACTTTCACAGACAGCTTTGGGCTTAAGGTCTTCTGACAGCAAGTAGTTCTAACTTCTTACTCTTTGGGACATTTAGTAGCTGTTGATACACATAAAGAAAGACAATGGCTTATTAGAACTAGGAAATGGGGCAGCCTGGATTTTTATGGTAGGGACTCACTCTGTGCTTTTTTAATTTTTTTTTTTTCTATTAAGTTTTCTTGACACTGACATCGGTAATGGTAACATTGGCTCAAGGGAATTGTGAGTCATGTGAATTTCGCCTGCAGTGCAGACTTTGAAGGACTGTGTTCATTCTGACTTGGGGATAAAGAGAATATTCCATGCACATCTATTGATTGGTCTTGGCAGTTGCTGATACACTTGTCTCATGCACACTCCCAAAGGTGAGGATTTACACTGGAAATCATAAACCCCCACTTTCCAAAGCAAAGATACTGTTAATGTTACGATGGTGCATAAATACCTCAACTGTCTGGGCTGAGAGAAGGGGCTGCAGGTTTTTAAGAGAGCAGCTATAGTCCTCATTCCATGTAGTCACACCATCTGATGCCAGGACTCTACATTCCAGCTTTTCTCACTGTGGAAAAGAAACGATACTGTTTAATTCATATCCAAAGTTATAAATACAGCTTGTAAATTTTACTCGTTTCTTTTTTGTTTGGTCCTTGAGAAGTACAACTTGCATTTGCAGATGGTAATTTCTAGTGTTGTTCTCTGCTATTTTTTTTTTTTTGGTATGAAATTGCTGTATTTGTTAAAGTTTGTTCGTTTTGTGGTTTTTAATTCCCATCGATGCGCTGTACAATGTAGTGTATCATGAAGAAAGAAATAATATGCAGATGTATTATGAAATGTGTTTTATTTTCAAATGTGTGGTGTTGACAATATATTGATTTATCAAGATACTAAGGGAAAACTCTAAGTTTAACAAAATGTGTATATTTTAATAAATGCATAAAGCTTTATTGTGTGCCTTTAAATTTAAAAATGGGTTTATAAAGAAAGTCAGAAACAAAAGTGTCTTACTATAAAATATCCATAATGATGTAAAGATTTTACACAAGAGACTACCAAAAAAAAGAAAGAAAGAAAAGAAAAAGGAGCCTTCCCATATTTTGTTAACCTTAACCAATACCTAAAGTCTGTTACTTTTTTTCCATTCTTAAATGGAGATGAATAAGTGAATTTTGCCTTAAGTGTTTCAATTGTCCTTTGTAGAAAAGCCAGATAAATGAGCTCATTTTGAATTGCGTTATTGTGGAAAATTCATTTTCAGAATAAAAAATTTTTAAAATCACAGCTAATCGACTAATAAAATTTAAATTTGAAGAAAGTCAGTGCCATCCTACCTCTTTAAATTTACTATTTCCATGAGGAGAACACAAAAGTTCCACTTTAGTGGGCTCTCAGGAGAACCTGAAGTGGCGCTGTCTCCTTCTCACCGTGTTCTCCCAACAACGGTACAGGGCTCTGTCTGGGGCCCTCCTTACTATACTTCCTCATTAATTACCCCACTCCTGGCCGGGTATGGTGGCTCACTGCTGTAATCCCAGCACCCTGGGAGGCCAGGGCAGGCAGATCACAAGGTCAGGAGTTCGAGACCAGCCTGACCAA
>NW_016107602.1:441332-445263 GCF_001604975.1 Cebus imitator
AAAAAAAAAAAAAAAAAGACAGAGCTACTATTCAACCCAGCAATCCCATTACTGGGTATATACCCAAGAGAAAATTATCATTCTACCTTCTACCAAAAAGACACATGAACTTGTATGCCCATCACTGCACTATACACAACAGCACAGACATGGAATTAACCCAGGTGCCCATCAGTGGTAGATTGGATAAAGAAACTGTGGTACAGATATACCATGGAATACTATGCAGCCATGAAAAAGAATGAGATCATGTCCTTTGTGGCAATATGGATACAGCTGGAGGCCATAATCTTGAACAGGAAAACAAACACCACATGTTCTCACTTATAAGTGGGAGCTAAACACTGAGCACTCATGGATATAAATATGGGAACAATGGACACTGTGGACTACTTGGGGGTGGGGAAAGAACTACCTATTGAGTGCTATGCTCACTACCTGAGTGATGGACTCCATACTCCAAACCACAGCATCATGCAATATCCGCATGTAACAAAGCTGCACATGGACCCCTGTATCTAAAATAAAAGTTGAAATTTTAAAAAATAATAAATACTCCATTTGAAATATAGGAGATCTTCATAAGCCAAGCATTTCTTCCACATTTAAATTAACAGCTCTTCCACATTTTATTTCCAGCTATCAACAGTTCCCTGACTGGCAAAGAGAGTCCTTCTGTGCCAAATTCTCTTTCTCTTCATTCCCCACCTGAGGATAGGTCCTTCCATTCTCTCATCAGCCTCAATCAAATCCAAGGCAGAAAAAAAACACCTAGCTCTAAGGCTCTGAGAGAAAACCGTGTGCTCCCATTTCTACAACCTAAATATTCAAACTTTTCAAGCTTTTATTACATCTATGTGGAGCCTGATGCTTACCCGTCAGAGCCATGTAGAGTGTTTTCAGCAAGGAATGAGCCCTTTGTAGGTCAATTAACTCGATGAGATAAGCATTGCAGCAGGCTTTCCTTCAGAGTGGGTAAATAAGAATGATTTGTGACTCTAATTAACTTCAAACACAGCGACAGGAATGCAGTTTGGAACGTAATCCAATGAGGAAATAGTCCATCCCAATTCAATTCTGGTGGCTGGAAGACTGATTTAATTTCCTTCCTTGTGGAGACACTCCTCACAGGGTCTGGTGGGGAGGGGCAAGGGGTTTCCTGGCAATGGCATTTCCCTGTTTTAGGAAGCTCTATTCCAAAGCAGCCCCTTTCATTTACTAGGATTGAGTTTAAGATGTGGATACAATGTCCTTGGCTTCCTCACTTGCCATGTCAATCTTGTAAGAGAAGGTGGAGGTTGGATTAACCAACGTTGGTGGAAAGGGCAGGGAAGGATGTCCTCCAAGGATGCTTCCATAGCAAGCTGTGAGCCTTGAGGAGCAGCAGAGGGAAGCACCTCTGCCCAATCTGCTCTCTGATGCCAGAAATTCCTCCATTGGAAACAAAGTCTGGCGTTCCTCAGTAAGGAGATCTTTAAGTTCCTTCATAGTTAACTCCCCCTGGAAGTAGGAACACAGCGTCTTGATTCACCCACGTTGATATATGAATGACTGACATCATCAGTTCCTTCTGAGAAAACAGTTTTCACAAGCCACGAGAAAATACTCTGAGGCTCCTGGGTGCCTGAGAGGGGATTGAGGGGACTCAGGTACAGAAGGAAGAGGCCAGGTTCCCAGAGACACACTTGGCCCCATTCACTTCCCAACTTTTCCCCGAGATAGTTCTAAATACAACGAGGGCTGGAAGGCACCATAAACCTACCCTGAAGTGAAGCCCCCAAGGACCACTCAGGGGAGAGATGGCTGGGGGTGCAAAGGGGCTCAGACTTAGAAAGAGAGACTCAGATCTCCATTGCCGTCTATGTCCATGCAGGCAAGCCAGAAGGGCAGTGAATGTTGCCTCCCGCTTCGTGCTGCACGCTGACACATAGTGCAGAGCCTGGGACACAGAGGCACTCAGTAAATATTTCCCGAAGGAGTGAATACATAGAAGTTAAGTTTTCCAGCCAGGCACAGTGGCTCATGCCTGTAATGCCAGCATTTTGGGAAGCTGAGGTGGGCGGATCACCTGAGGTCAGGAGTTTGATACCAGCCTGGCCAACATGGTGAAACCCCGTCTCTACTAAAAATATGAAAACTAGCCAGGGATGGTGGTGGGCGCCTGTAGTCCCAGCTACTCAGGAGGCTGAGGCAGGAAAATCGCTTGAACCCAGGAGGCGGAGGTTGCAGTGACCTAGGATTGCGCCACTGCACTCCAGCATGGGGTGACAAGAGCAAAACTCTGTCTCAAAAAAAAAAAAGTTAAGTTTTCCCTCATCATCCAGAGATCCTCACTATGCTCCCGCCAAAGCAGAGATCAATTTCAATCACTCTGTTTAAATATTCAACAGTTCTATCTGAAAGATTTCAGATCCTTTGAATCACTTTTAGAAAATGGTCCTAAGAAAATAAGTCACTGGATTTATTTATCTATAAATACAGGGGGAAAAATATCAAAAAAATTTGTAATCCACTTAATGCCCCAAACTAGAAATTGTTTAAATTAATTATGGTGTAACTATAAAATTGAATACTGTATAGCTATCTAAAAACAAGCTTTCAAAGAATGCTTAATGACACAAGGAATTGTAATTATGTTAAATTTTAAAAGTAGGATGCAAAGTGTATATTTAGTATGTATTTAGTTTTGAATAAGTATGTGTATTTTGTATAGCGTAGAAAAATATTTGGAAGAAGATTATATAAAGTGTTCACGATTGTTACCTCTAAAAATTCTGATTCGGGTGATTTTGCATTTTCTTTTTTATATTTTTTTGTTTTTTCTAGATGTTCTTCAAAGTATATTTTACTTTTCTAATCAGAAATAAAAATAATCTTTATTTCTTATGCCATAAGGGCCTTTTCAAATATTTGTCACATTCTCACTGGCAAACCAAGAAGGTGTCCTGGAAGCCCTTTCCAAACAATGACACAAATAATAGAAGCTACTCTCTTAAGGCCACACCTTACACAGGCCACTCTCTCTGCATGGGATATATAGATTTAGGATGCTTATATTCCATCAGCAGAAAGAATTCATACTCGGAGTTCATTGGCTTGGATGTTTGGCCTACATATATATTGGTTTGGTTTTGTTTTATTCAGAATGTAAGGATGATTAATCATTTCATACATATAAATTCTCAATTAGGGGCCAGGCGCGGTGGCTCATGTCTGTAATCCCAGCACTTTGGTAGACCAAGGCGGGTGAATCACGAGATCAAGAGATTGAGACCATCCTGGCTAACATGGTGAAACCCCGTCTCTACCAAAAATAGAAAAATAAGCTGGGCATAGTGGTGCATGCCTGTAGTCCCAGCTACTAGGGAGGCTGAGGCAGGGAGAACTGCTTGAACTGCGAGGCGGAGGTTGCAGTGAGCTGAGATTGCACCACTGCAGTCCAGCCTAGCAACAGAGCAAGACTCCATCTCAAAGAAAGAAAAAATCTCAATTAGGAAAAAAAGTGTATTGGGGGTTCTAGAAATATGGTCACTTTAATGATAGCACAGAATACCATATCTATAGGTCAGCCTTGAACTTTGATGTCATTGATATCTCTGAAGAATGCCATAACACTGCCTCATTCATAACACACTGCTACAACATAAACCCCAAATGTACATATTGTTAAGGACTAAATACTAGTGTGAATTTGTTCCAGATGGCAAAAATTTCCAGAAAATTACAATTTTAAAGGACAAAGGCACACATTTGTGTATTTCATTGTAAATATTCAGCTTAATTGTTCCACCAACTTTGGAGATACCACTTGCCATAATGGTCAATAATTATTTGTTAGGCCGGGCGCGGTGGCTCAAGCCTGTAATCCCAGCACTTTGGGAGGCCGAGGCGGGTGGATCACGAGGTCAAGAGATCGAGACCATCCTGGTCA
>NW_016107602.1:447388-454925 GCF_001604975.1 Cebus imitator
AAGAAAAATAAATACATAAAATAAAAATAAACACTGTTAATCTGTGATTTTATAAGAAATAATCTGTGAATTTATGAGAAAGCAATTGCTTTTCAAACGAAATTCTATGGAGAGAGCATTTTGAACAAAGATATTTGGACATGTATATTATCTTATTAATGAAAATAATATGTGTCATCTATAAAAATATTCCATCAGATATACAGAAAACTTAGAATTTGTATTTTTTTTATTTTTATTTTTTTTTATAAAGACGGGGTTTCACCATGTTGGTCAGGCTGGTCTTAAACTCTCGACCTCAGGTGATCCGCCCGCCTTGGCCTCCAAAGTGCTTGGATTACAGGCGTGAGCCACCACGCCCGGCCAAAACTTAGAATTTTTAAACCTGGTTAAGTAATCTTACAAATCAAGAGTCTCCTTAGGTTTTCAAGCCATTATACAGAAATACAAAAATGCAGCCAGGCACAGTGGCTCACACCCATAATCCTAGCACTTTGAGAGGCCAAGGCAGGCAGATCATCTGAGGTCAGCAGTTTGAGACCAGCCTAACCAACATGGTGAAACCCTGTCTCTACTAAAAATACAAAAAGTAGCTGGGCTTGGTTGTACCTGCCTGTAATCCCAGCTACCTGGGAGGCTAAAGCAGGAGAATTGCTGGAAGCCAGGAGGTGGAGGCTGCAGTGAGCCAACATTGTACCATTGTACTCCATCCTGGGCGACAGAGCAAGACTTCATCTGAAAAAGAAAAGCAAAAACAAAACTGCAACATATTCTCATTAGCTTGCAAGAACAAGTGAAAGGCATGAAGGAAAATGGAGAAACTACTGCCAAATTTTAATATAAATATGTGCAAAATGTTTAATATAAATCTTTGCATTATACCCTTTGACACAGGTTATAATGATGTGATTATATATTTCTGCTGTGTGAGTCTATGTATCCATATGAGGTATCTTTTTTTGCAGCCACTGAAACCAAGTAATAAAATTAACTGAACTAGGACTCAGACTTTTGACTATTTTTTCAAGACTTTAGCTTCTGCTTCATGATTTCGAATGTTTTTATCCCAAATATTAAACAATAAAGTGGGTTCAAACATTGATCTCACTAAAATATTATTACTAACAGGAAAAAAATTTGTACCATTAATAAATGATATAGAGGCCGGGCGCGGTGGCTCAAGCCTGTAATCCCAGCACTTTGGGAGGCCGAGGCGGGTGGATCACGAGGTCAAGAGATCGAGACCATCCTGGTCAACATGGTGAAACCCCGTCTCTACTAAAAATACAAAAACATTAGCTAGGCATGGTGGCACGTGCCTGTAATCCCAGCTACTCAGGAGGCTGAGGCAGGAGAATTGCCTGAACCCAGGAGGCGGAGGTTGCAGTGAGCCGAGATCGCGCCATTGCACTCCAGCCTGGGTAACATGAGTGAAACTCCGTCTCAAAAAAAATAAATAAATAAATAAAAATTAAAAAAAATAAATGATATAGAATAAAAATTAAAGTGTTATCTCATTTTTTCCTATTCTTTAACTTTTTGTGTACAGTTTATGCTGTACATGATACATTACTACAATTGCACATCTATATGAACAATTAAATAAACATATATATGTACATTTATTGCCAGCAGAGATAGTTGATAGAAGTTTGCAGAATGAGAATCTTTTTATAAGGTCTAATAGCATAGATATAAAAAAATGGCATGAGTCCTATACATAGAATGTGAAGGAAGATGCAAAAAAGCCAGGAACGGGGAGGTATGGAGAGAAAAAAAAACTGTTGGGAGGCATGGTCTGTTTATTTTATAATAATCAAAGGGAGAGAAACTCTGTAAAAATTTTGGTGGCCTAAAATTTAAGCTACACCACTGGTTAAACGACAAAAATGTGGAATTATCTATCCATATAAGAAAGAATATTAGAGAAGAATTAGATCTTGAAGTTTGGTGGCATTTTCTAGCAAACTCTCAAGATCTGATCATTAAAAACTAAACTTATTTGACAGAACAAAGGCACATTCTAGTATCTTTCCTAAGAACACACTGATTTGAATTCATGAATATGATGAATTCTACTAAGTTTCTAAAAAACGTCCAACTGGTTATTGAAAAAAAAACATAGATGGAAATTAGAGGCATTTGTATCACTTATCATTATATAGCAATTTAGTGCTGTGAAAATGAGATTGAAATATGTTTTGTTTTCTTCTCACATGTTCTGTGGAAACTTTTGTTTCCACTTATCAGGTTGGAAGGTGTATGCATGTGAAGCTAATCCACGTATTGCTGTACCCATATCTTCAGTTGCCCACAAAACATTTTACCTAAATTCTTCAGCAAAATTCGAATCTTAAAAACTGCTCTTTTCAGATGCTAGAATTCATTTAATGACCTAATGAGATGAGGACAGCAAATTTGGTGGCAACCAAATGAACTATTGATGGGACAAAGGGACCGGAGACAATCTGAGGACAAATAAAAGGAAAAACAACTTTTCACCACGGGGGTAAACATACGGAAGTTGTTAACTTCAAGTGGCAGTGCTAGCTGAAACGTTCTGGGGTTCAAGGAGGGTTCAGAGGCGTTCGTGGAGAACAACTCTCTAACAGGCTACGAAATGAAAGTTGGATTTGTTCTGGAGACAATGCCAGGCCTTGAAGGTGGCCCTCCAGGAGGACACTTACCCTATCTTTCTCCCCATCAGGAGCACAGCAGCTACCCTGGCCTGACACAGTGCGAGATTCCTTTGTCCTTATCACGACATCAGAAATAAATTCCAAATCCTAATACACAGAGGGAGTCTTTGATGGCCTCCCAGCCTCAGCTTGGCCCAGCACCCTCCCTTGGAGGGAAAGTACAGGACTGAAATCACAATCCTGGCTCTCTTTCTTTTCCATCCTGAAGCCAATTTTTTTTTTTTTTTTTAACAAAACCAAGGCTCTGTCTTTCCTCCGGGATCTTCCAAGATTGAAAGTAGCTTAGAAAGACCTCTTGATCTAGTTTTATTTTCAAGTTTTAAGCCAAAACTGGTTAACTTCAAAAGGGCTATGTGAAAAATCCTAACATTGTTTTCCTGAAGAGGTCTTATTGAATGATTGATATTTTGAGAGTTTCCCAGCCCGATGATTTCTTTGCTGGAAACAGAGCACACCCACCCATGTTGGCATTTTGTTTGGCAACCAAATTTACAGTCTGAGCTCTGTCCATTCCCTCGCCTTAACAACACTGGGACTTGCCAACATGTGCTGCCCCTCCCACCCCTGGAACTGCAGCTACCAGAAAGCATCTGTGTGTGCCTTCACTTTCCACATACATCCCTGTCATTAAATAAAACCTCAAAACCTGCAAGAGAGTTTATTTCCTTCCGTAGCTAATGCCTGTTATTTCCTGAAAATCTGTTTGTGAAGTTGTAGAGAATATGAGTCTATATTTCCTCTTTCCAGAGATACAAATATCCAACTTGAGTTCCCTTTATTTTCCAGTTGACTGCAGATGAAGGATCCTTCTCTAAGAAAATCTGTTTTGAAGATCAACAGGTCCAGAATTCAACCCTACCCCTAAACCAACATTTTTAACTGGGAAAGTATTTGTGTTAAGCAATCTTTTTTTTTTTTTTTTTTTTGAGATGGAGTCTTACTCTGTGGCCCAGGGTGGAATGTAGTGGCACAATCTCAGCTCAGTGCAACCTCCGCCTCCCCAGTTCAAGCAATCCTCCTGCCTCTGCTTCCTGAGTAGCTGGTATTACAGGATGCACCACCATGCCTGGCTATTTTTTTATTTTATTTTATTATTTTTTTTTTTTGAGATGGACTCTCACTCTGTCACCCAGGCTGGAGTACAGTAGTGCAATCTTGGCTCACTGCAACCTCTGCCTCCTGGGTTGGAGGATTCTCCTGCCTCAGCCTCCTGAGTAGCTGGGATTACAGGTGTGCACCACCACACCCAGCTAATTATTATATTTCTAGTAGATATGGGGTTTCACCATGTTGGCCAGGCTGGTCTTGAACTCCTGATCTCTGGTGATCCACTCACCTCGGCTCCCAGGATGCTGGGATTACATGTGTAAGCCACTGCATTTTTTTTAAGTAGAGATGGGGTTTCACCACATTGGCCAGGCTGGTCTTGAACTCCTGACCTCACATGATCCACCCTCGTTGGCCTCCCAAAATGTTGGGATTACAGGTGCGAGCCACCATGCCCGACCCTTTTTTCTTTTTTTTTTCTTTTTTTGAGACAGTCTGGCTCTGTAACCCAGGCTGGAGTGCAGTGGCACAATCTCGGCTCACTGCAAACTCTGCCTCCCAGGTTCAAGCGATTCTCCTGCCTCAGCTTCCCAAGTAGCTAGAATTACAGTCATCCATCATGCCTGGCTAATTTTTTTGTATTTTTAGTACATGTTGATCAAGCTGGTCTTGAACTCCTGCCCTCAAGTGATCCACCTGCCTCAGCCTCCCAAAGTACTGGGATTACAGGCATGAGTCACTATACTTGGCCTAAAAAACCTTATAGTAAGTCCAAAACTACAACTAGTGTCCTTTTATTAAAATGGCTTTTTTTTTTTTTTTGACAGAGTCTCATTCTGTCACCCTGGCTGGTGTGCAGTGGTGTCATCAAAGCTGCAGCCTTGACCTCCCAGGCTCAGGCAATCCTCCCACCTCAGACTCCCAGGTAGGTGAGACTATATGTATGCACCAACACGCCAGGCTAATTTTTGTAAAGACAAGTTTTCTTCATGTTGCCCAGGCTAGTCTTGAACTCTTGGGCTCAAGAAATCCTCCCACCTGAGCCTCCCAAAGTGCTGGGATTATGGGCATAAGCCACTGCATCTGGCCTTTATTCTACTTTCTTAGGGAATAAGTACCACTTGAAGGCCAGAGTAGTGGTTAATACCTCAGGCTTTACATCCAGACTGCAACATTTATAATCCTGGCTGTGGAACCTTAGGCAATTTACTTAACCTCTCCGTGCCTCTGTTTTCTCACCTATAAAATGGGTAGGTTAATAGCCCCTAACTCATAGGACTGTTGTAAGAATTAAGTGAATAAATATATGTATGTTGTATTGTTATTGTTTTAAGTAAAATTGCTTCTCTTTAATATCCTACGAGAAAGATGTATATTTTTTTACATTCTCATCTCACTGTATTTTATTAAACATAATTTAGTTTCATTTCATAAACTGTAAGTATACTGCAATAGAAAGAGAACTGGCCTTAATATTAGAAGACATGGGTTCAAATCTTGACCTTAATACTTACTAGCTCCGTAATCTTGATTCATTACCTCATCTCCCTGAAGCCCAGTCTCTTAACATGGAAAAAGGAGATGACACCTTCCTTATAGAATTGTTAGAAAGTGTGGCTTAGGGCCGGGCGCGGTGGCTCAAGCCTGTAATCCCAGCACTTTGGGAGGCCGAGGTGGGTGGATCACAAGGTCAAGAGATCGAGACCATCCTGGTCAACATGGTGAAACCCCGTCTCTACTAAAAATACGAAAAATTAGCTGGGCATGGTGGCATGTGCCTGTAATCCCAGCGACTCAGGAGGCTGGGGCAGGAGAATTGCCTGAACCCGGGAGGCGGAGGTTGCGGTGAGCCGAGATCGCGCCATTGCACTCCAGCCTGGGTAACAAGAGTGAAACTCCGTCTCAAAAAAAAAAAAAAAAAGAAAGTGTGGCTTAGGCTACAAGTTTCCCCCAAAATCTATTGTCTTAATCTTACAGACTTAATCAAAATTTTATCTAGGCTCCCAGCCTGCTAGAGTAAAGGCCAGGATCAGCCTCACGGACGTGCAACCTGTGTGATCTCAAAGGCAGCAAGAGCAGAAGGACCCAGCACTTGGTTTAAACCTCTGCTGTCATCATCTTGAAATGCTAATAATTTGGTCATTGAAGGCTGGGTAGAGTGGCTCACGCCTGCAATCCCAGCACTTTGGGAGGCCGAGGCAGATGGATCATGAGGTCAGGAGTTTGAGACCAGCCTAACCAACCTGGTGAAACCCTGTCTTTACTAAAAATACAAAAATTAGCTAGGCATGGTGGTACATGCCTGTAATTCCAGCTAGTCTGGAGGCTGAAGGGGGAGAATCACTTGAAGCCAGGAGGCGGAGGTTGCAGTGAGCCAAGATCACACCATTGCACTCCAGCCTGGGCAACAGAGTGGGACTCTGTCTCAAATAAAATAATTTGGTCATTGAACTGGTGTTTTTTAAGTGAAGTCTGATGGGACAATGGAGCATTCAAGGAAGCAAAGAAAATATGTGTAACATATGCATGAGGATCATTGCTTCAATTCTCCAATTTGCTCTTCTAAACTGTACCTGGCCATGCATTTTATGTACATCCCAGTGCCAACTGAATCAGCTATGTTTTTGCTGCACTTGACACAGTAGAAGCTGAGCTCTGACACCTGGAGAGTTTTTTAATTATTCTGACAAGCAAAAGAGTGATGCCTTCAACTAAGTTCCAGCTCTAAGAAGAAACAGCGTGCTCCTCCGCAGGTCTCAGCAGGACATCCCACAGAAGCCTGAAGAAAGCACTTCTCTGCCAGTGTCTCACTGTTTTTGCTCATAATTAAGTAAACAAACTTTAGGAAGTTCAAGAATTGGCTGACTTTCCACATCCACAAAAAAGTTACAAGCTTGGGGGAAGACATAGTTTAAGTCAATATGCATTTATACATGAAATATTTTTTAACTTCTTATCTTTAAATCTGTGCAATGATGTGCATCTGTTGGTATTTTATTTTCCCTTCTCGGCCAGGGCTGGGCATGGTGGCTCCTGCCTGGAATCCCAGCACTTGGGAATGGGGAGATGGGCGGATCACTTGGGGAGGGGGAGATGGGCGGATCACTTGAGGCTGGGTGTTTGAGATCAGCCTGGCCAACGTGGCAAAACCTCATCTCTACTAAAAACATAAAAATTAACTGCATGTGGTGGCGCACCCCTGTAATCCCAGTTACTCAGGAGGTTGAGCTCGAGAATTGCTTGAGCCCGCGAGGCGGAGGTTGCAGTGAACCACCACCTCACCACTGCACTGCAGCCTGGGCAACAGAGTGAGACCCTGTCTCAAAAAAAAATTTTTTTTAATCAGTTGGGGTGTCACTTTTTAAAGTAGATTAAAGATGACAATGATAAGAAACTAATACCATTATTATTCATGGCACGCCTGACTTCCCACTAGACTGAGTTATTTGAGTCTGGTGCTGTCTCTGTGCTTCCTTTTTATATCTAATGGCTAATGCATGGCTGGCACATAGCAAGTGCTCGTTAAATGTTTGCTTGATTAGTTAACTAATTAACAAATGAATGAATAAATAAATAATATAATTTTAGCGGACACTTACAAAATTCATTTTAAGATGATCAAAGGTTTAAGAGTTTGTGAATTTTTAAATAATATGAAAATTTCAAGTCTTTTTTTGTTTGTTTGTTTTTTGTTTGTTTGTTTTGTTTTGTTTTGTTTTGTTGTTGTTTTTTTTTTTTTTTTTTTTTTTTGGTTTTTTTTTTTTTTTTTTTTTTTAACAAAACCAAGGCTC
>NW_016107602.1:454981-470135 GCF_001604975.1 Cebus imitator
CCCAGGCTGGAGTGCAATGGTGCGATCTCGGCTCACCGCAACCTCCGCCTCCTGGGTTCAGGCAATTCTCCTGCCTCAGTCTCCTGAGTAGCTGGGATTACAGGCACGCGCCACCATGCCTAGCTAATGTTTTGTGTTTTTAGTAGAGGCAGGGTTTCACCATGTTGACCAGGATGGTCTCGATCTCTTGACCTCGTTATCCACCCGCCTCAGCCTCCCAAAGTGCTGGGATTATAGGCGTGAGCCACCACGCCCGGCTGAAAATTTCAAGTCTTAATAAAATATCAATAAGCTCTAAGGAAGCCCAGATGTGAAAACACAGCACAGCCACGAATTATGTATCTAGCGTCATACCCTGAAGGCCTGCTTATTTAGAATTCTGTTCTGTTTCTGAACAGAAGGCAGAATGAGGGGAGACTTGTAATTAATTAAAGCTTTTTAGATTTACTGAAAATATAAATAGTTTTAGGGAAAGAGTTTAAAATTTATAATAATTAATTCTCCAGGATATTGTTCCTATAAAGAGTCGCTTGTTTAGTGATGATAGATTCTCTCCCAAAGACCGTCTTGATGAGATTATGGGCAATGGACAAGGTGGAGGCAATGAGAATGATTGAATCATACTTTGGGATATTGATGAGTGTAATGGACATGTGTTACTCTGGATCCTTTCAGCATCCATGTCTCCTAAGTATCTAATTTCTCTGTGGAAACCCTCCTCTTTTTCACCCCCACCAACACCCCAAGAAATATATATATATGGAGCATAAGACCTAGGCCTGGCCCAATTTCCCTAGCTACATACAGTGATTGGCTAGGGTCAGGCACATGACTTCTCTAAGCCAATCGGATGCTACCTTCTGGTATTTTAATCTTAAACTGAGTGATGAAGACTGAACACAGCTTGGTTTCCTTCATCCTAGCAACAGAACCCTTGCAGAACTGTCTACTTCCCGCTTGTCCTTCTCTGAGTTTGGTTTTTCTGGAAAACTAACTTCTCTTCCCCCAAAACCCTGTTTTCCAAACTCCCTCCACCACCAAAAAAAAAATCCCACTTTTGTTTCATCTATCCAGAATCTATTTCTCTTGCTTATAATCAAAATCCTTTTGTAAATATTTTAAATAAAGGCCAGGTAGGTTTCTGAAGGGCCTTGCATACCAAGCTAAGGCAGTTGCATTTTATGCAGCGGGCAAAGGGAGACTTCAAAGGATGACAAGCCAGGAAAGCACCTGTTGAGATCTCGGTATTGACAAAGGGGAAGCTAGACACGAAGGAGGAAAAGCAGGACCCAACCAGGAGGGAGATGATGCGGTCCTGAGAAGATACAGAGACAGCAAGAATGGAGAAGGGAGTAAGGTCCAGAGTGCACAATCAAGGTAGCATCAATGGGAAAGGAGGTCGTTCAGAACCAGGGTCTGGCTTGGGTTCCAGGGAGCAAGCGGAAGAAGAGAAGTAGAGTCATCCCTGAACCTGAGCAGCAGTGTTGTAGGACCTTCTGCGTGCTATCCAAAGCATGACCAGTTCCAACAGGGAAGGTAGATTTGGGAATCAGCTTTGAATCAATGTCCTAAGCAAGTCCAGGACTCATGATTTGTGAAGTATTTACTGGCAGGCACTCAGAGAGTAGCCCCCACCCTTCCCCATGAGTTCTGAGCTGCCAGATTTTGAGGCTCTCTAATCCTTGATCTGTTCCTGTCATATTCAGGCTTAACTATGCATGCTCTCTGAACACCATTGCCTGCCCTCTGTCTACATTCCCCAGGCTCCCCTGACCTCTGACTGGGTAGGTCAACCAAAGAGAGGCACTGGCACATGACTGGAGGGCAGGAGAAGGGGAGAAACCATGGTATTTTTTCCTCTTTAGCTCTGCTTTGGGTGGTGTATTTAGCAGGGGCTGAGTCACCTCCCTGCTCCCAGATCCTACAGCGGCCCTTCCCTCTGTGGTCTCAGCCCTCACGAGGCAGTCCCACCATGGCCCCAGCTCCCCCTGGGTGGCCCTAGCCTCTGGGTTCTAGTCATAGCCTCCTCCTATTGCCTCTTCATCCCGTTAGTGGCTTCCAGCTATTGCCAAACTCTGAGTTACTTCTATCATCCTGCCTGACTTCTCTGCTGTTCCAATATCTACAACAAATTCCCTGTATTAAATTCCCTCTAAAATCCTAAGGTGGTTGCTTTTTTCCTGAACTTTGATTTAGCCAGCTAGGGACTAGAGGTGTGAGGCGAGCAGAGGTGTGGTGGAGGTGGGCGAGGAAGGTGTCTGTGAGTTTAAGTTAGGATAAATGTCAGTGACGAAACCTCACCCTTATTCCTTGCATGAATTTGCAAGCAGCAGCCCACATATGAGATCTCCTCAGGCTTGAGGTCTAAGCCCGTTGGTTCAGGAAGCCCTCTATCCACATGGACTTTTTTGATTGAAAGTGACAGTGACTCACTTCATACTTGCTTTGACAAAAAACCATGTCATTGGCTCCAGAGTCACCTAGAGTGAGACACCTCAACGTTGTTGGGCTCACTACTCTCCATCTCTCATTTCTCCTTCCTCTCTCTTCCTACAGATAAGCTTCCTCACAAGACTTACAGACACTATGGATACTGGAAGCTCTTCTAAATGGAGAACAACGGTGTCCTCTCACAACTTCAGTTTGAAAAGTTCCAAGAGAGAACCTTGACTGGCCCGACTTGGGTCACACATGCATCTTCTGGACCTAATGTTCTGGAAAAGGAAGAAGTCCATGGTCCCATTCAGAACACATGGCTGGTGAAAGAAAAGGTGAAAATGCCCCAAAGGAAGAGGGGGAAAGGGACTTGGATATTGTAGGAATGTGTCTACAGCTAGAGTCTCTGCCACATCGGAATTCTTGTGGTTGCAATTGACAGAACCCAATTAGGAAAAGTAAAGGAATCAGTGGGGGTATTGGTTTATGTAACCAAAGGGCTTTTATGAAGCTGGCTTCAGAAACTATGGAATCAGGCCCGCCATATATCATAAAATTCTGTGTTCTTTGGCCTCCACTTCTCTCTGCATTTTGGCCACATTTTCCCAGACTCAGTTTTCCCACACAGCTGGAATGACAGCTGCTGAGAGCTTCTAGACTCCCATCTTTCTGGTTTTGCTCTCAGAGGAACATGCTCTGACCCACGGCTCCAAGAAAGAATGGGCTCTGGCTGGTCCAGTTTGGATGAAAAGCTGCCCTCCTGGGCCGATCCCAGTTATCTCAGGGCACTGAGGTACTGTGATTGGCCCAGCCTGAATTAGGCACTCATGCCAAGACCAGAAGGACAAGCCAAATAAGATAAAGGCAGCTCTCATTCTGATGGAATAGCTAGTTCAAAGAAGGAGTGGCTCCCTAAAACTACAACCCCTTCATTTTAGAGCCCTAGGTAATAGGAAATGAAACCCTAACAACACACCCTTGGGGAAATCCCTTTACCTTTCTGGCTTTCAGTTTCTTCATGTGACTCATCTTTCTGCAATGGTCTGTTCCAGTGCCTGTATTCATTGAACTTTTCTCAATGGTTCTCAAACTTTAGAGAGCACCTCAATCACCTGGAGAGTCATGTCAAATGCAGATTCCCAGGACCTAACCCTACTCCATTAGTCTGGAGTAGGACCCATGAATCTCCATTTTACTGAATGAGTAATATGCTGATGATCCCCATACCATACTTTAGAAACAGTTAATGAAATGACTCAAAATCCTTGCTTAGACACCCCATGACTGAGGCAAATCTGAGCTCTGTTCTGGTTTGAGACAGGCCATGGTGATGGAGGAGGGGTTTGTCATAACTCCGAATGGAAGGGAAGAGCTGCACCCCCAGGTCCACCCTGTGGACTGAGATGAATGAGTGGTGTTTCCTAACTGTGTGAGGGGAGGGCTCTGCTTGCTCAGGGCTCTGCTTTGCTTACTAAACCAAAAGAACAGCCTAAGGCCCTCCACTGCCCTGTGGTGCACAGGCTCTCATCCCCTAAGTCCTGGGCCCCTCACACCTCTAGAAGCTCTCCTTGATGTGCATTTTCCCCGACCTTTTGTTGAGAAAGTAATAAGCAAAACCAGACAGCAAATGAACCCAGTAAATTTTCTTTCCATCATAAGCACAGGATTAATGTCTAGAAGGCTTGGGAAAAGAGAAAGCGATTCATTTTTACCCTGCTTTGTTTTGGTCTCAGTAGATTATGTTTAGGATACTCTGCTGGGAACCAACAAAAACAATGCTTTAGCCTACAATTCTCCCAGAGCTTCCCACCCTAACCAGGGGCTATTCGAATTCGAGTGTCCCACACACAAACACTCCATTCTCTGTGGACATTGGTCAGCTTAAGGAGGACTGCAATATAGGGCAGGCAGGCCACGCACAGTGGCTCACACCTGTAATCCCAGCACTTTGGGAGGCTGAGGCAGGTGGACCATCAGAGGTCAGGAGCTCAAGATCAGCCTGAGCAACATAGTGAAACCCCGACTCTACTGAAAATACAAAAATTAGCCAGGTGTGGTTGTGGGTGCCTGTAGGTGCCAGTAATCCCAGCTACTCAGGAGGCTGAGACAGGAGAATCGCTTGAACCTGGGAGGCAGAGGTTGCAGTGAGCCGAGATTGTGACATTGCACTCCAGCCTGGGTGACAGAGCGAAACTCCATCTGAAGAAAAAAAAAAGGCCAGGTATGGTGGCTCATGCTTGTAATCCCAGCACTGTGGGAGGCTGAGGTGGGCGGATCACAAGGTCAGGAGTTTGAGACCAGCCTGGCCAACATGGTAAAACCCCATCTCTACTAAAAATACAAAAATGAGCCAGGCATGTGGTGTGTGCCTGTAATCCCAGCTACTCAGGAGGCTGAGGCAGGAGAATGGCTTGAACCCGGGAGGCGGAGGTTGCAGTGAGCCAAGATCATACCATTGTACTTCAGCCTGGGCGACAGAGCGAGACTCTCAAAAAAAACCTCTCTCTCTCTCTATGGCACGTAGAACTTCAGTCCCCCAGCCTCCCATTTGCACACATTTTCTCCCAGCATGAATACTTTTGAAATGTTTGAATTAGCCATTTATTAAAAGTGTTTGCTTATATAACTCCCTATCAACAAAACAGAAAACATTAAATATTTCAAATAATTTTAAAAGAACAGCATATTAAATTGGTATACTGCATTCTGTTATTACTGCTGGAGAAACTAGGCACCCTTCCAAAAAAAAAACCTGTTTTTAAAATGCTGCGTGGAATATATGATTCAGCAACTACTTTCTAAGAATTTTTCTTAAAAAGATCATCATGTACATGTGCAAAAATTTCCCTATACAGATGTTCATGGCAAAATTACTTAGAAGAAATTTAAAAGAAACCAAAATAACTAACGTATTCTCAGGAAGAGTAGATTATGGTATGTCCAAACTATAGAATATTATGCAGATAGTAAAGATCTTATCATAGAAAAACCACTTAATGACATAAGAAAATTATGTTTTTTTTTTAAAGCAGGGACAAAATTATACGTAAAGTATGTTAGAGTTTTTGTTTTAAAATAAAATGATGGCTAAACATATACACAAAAGAAATTAATAATGAAATGATGGGTAATTTTTTATTTAATTTTGTATTTTTCCACAGTTCAAATTTTCTATAATAAATACATATTACTCAATAGTTCTGTGATTTAAGCCAGTTTGAAAATGTCTCTTTATATTAATTTCCTTACCTGTAAGATGAAAATATCAATAGCCCCTAATTCATAACAGTTGTTGTGAGATTAAGTATGTCAATATATATAAAATACTAGGACTGTGTCTTGCAAAGAATAAGCTTTCAATAAACATGAGTCATTATATTATTATTACTATTACAATCAGAAAAAAATGACCTTTAAAAACTAAATCTAGCCAGGCGCGATGGCTCATGCCTGTAATCCCAGCACTTTGGGAGGCCAAGGTGGGCAGATCACGAGGTCAAGAGATCGAGACCATCCTGGCCAACGTGGTGAAACCCCGTCTCTACTAAAAATACAAAAATTAGCTGGGTGTGGTGGCATGCGCCTCTGGTCCCAGCTACTCAGGAGGCTGAGGTGGAAGAATTGCTCGAACCCAGGAGGCGGAGGTTGAAGTGAGCAGAGACCATGCCACTGCACTCCAGCCTGCCAAGAGAGCAAGACTCTGTCTCCAAAAAACAAAAACTAAATCTTCCAGGAAACTTCTAGAAGCTAGATTAGTGACATCAACAAGTATATGAGTTCAAAAGAGGATGGTCCCACACACCAACCTGGTAGCATAATTTGATATATAAGCCGGTTGTACTGACTGCTCTCTAAGCCTAGGAACCAGGCTAAAACGTAAGGAAGCACCCCTTTCTTTGCCAGCCACCAAGACCCTCAGACTCAGGACAAGGGGACCAGTGCACACACAGCTGCAAGAGACTGCAGCTAGCACAGCTCTTTTCCCTCAGTCACCCCATGTACTCCCAGCTCTCCCCATCTTCCCTCATTGAAACTTGTTCTCAGGGAGAGGAGGAATAGAGCCATTCTGAGTTAGGGTGACAAGGACTGATATAGCTTAATGTACGCTTCTCCAAGAGCTGAGCAGTGGCGGGCTGGTAAGCGTTTAGCAACAGGCTGGAAGGTGGAGGTGGGGGAGAAATGCCTGATCTGCAGTGTTTGGTGATTTCTGTGGAATGACTATCCCACCATGGCCGCTATCAAGCTCCCAACTTGACATCAACCAGCTCGCAAAATTCCTGAAAAATGTAGCAATCAGCTTTCATGAGCCAGTACTTAGCTCAAATGTACCACTGGGTATTCATGTTTAAATAAGGAACAAAACCTTGAAGACAAAAGAATGATTCTACACCAGAATTATTGACCAGTGAGGCTCCAGAATTATTTTTGAAGGATGAAGAACCACCCCCAGTGTCTTCCACAAAAAGAGGCACCACTCACGATGTCTGGGCACAAAGCCAGCCTGTGCTTCAACAGGAGGTAGATTCCAGAGTCTGTTTACTCAGGGTGTGAGTCTGGGACCATCAGCATCCCTTGACAGCTGGTCAGAAATGCCAAGGCCCTATCACACACTTGCTGAATCAGAATGCGCATTTTAACAAGATCCCCAAGTGATCTGTACCAACGCTGCAGTTTGAGAAGCATAGCTATAGAATTCAACATAAGAGAACTAGAGATACAACCATTTTAATTCAAGAAAGCCCCCCACTTTGACGATCAGGTGATCTTTTATATTTGGAAGGTGATCTTTTCTATTTGTATTTTTGTATTTGGAAGCAATTCATACCTTCCACAATCCTCTAGAAATGGCTTCACATTTCCACGTTTTCCATTTCAACAATGGGGCATGGAGCAGTGACAAGTCCCTCCATCTCCACTCCCTCCCCCAGCCATGGGGCCACAAAGCCAGGTCTCTAAGATTCTGCATGAGGTAGAGAAATATAGATTCCTCAAGAGCTGCTATTCAAGCCATAAGCAGCATGTGCCAATGTTCTACCCACAATCCTGGTTCAGTCTCCATTAAGACGCACATCTGGCTGTCACACACTCTTTTGTGGGGACATCTCAATGGTAGCACTGATGCTGCCTCTCTTCGAGGCCAGCCCCACAGTGGCCTCCCTGTCCTCTCAGCATGTGATGTCATGAGCATGAATGTCCTGCCAAACATTTAAGATGCTGCAGTTCACATTGTGTACATTGTATAGAGAAACACTGACACGAAGATTTCTTTTTAATTAAAAAAAAAAAAAAACAGGGCAAGATACAACCAAACCTTGTTCTATTGTTACCCCAAACCACCGATTCAGCACAAATATGTATCTTGTATTCTTTAAGCACACAATCTTCTCTTTTTTATTACTGTCATTGTAACTAACATCCCTAGATTCAGAGATACCCTTGAAACATTCTTTTCTCTCCAATTTGGATTCTATCAAATTCTTGGAAAGCATGAACCGGACTGGTTCATTTTCAAACCAAAAATTTCCTGCATGATGTCTCTTCAGAACAGGATAAAGAGAGAGGGCGAAGCATAGTGTGGCTCTCGAAATCATCTCATCTCCAATGACCATCAGAGAGGAGTCAGGGAGGACATGAGCTGCACTTACAGAAAGGCATGAGAAAGAAGTTCTTTTGTTTGCTGTTTCTCAAAATGTGTGGGGAGCACCTTATAAGAATCTCTGAGGGTTCACAACAACGCAGATTCTTGGCTTCCCACCCTAATGAAGGGAGTGGAGCTCAAGTTTACTTGATTACCTAGCCATAATTTTTTTTTCTTTTTTTTTTCTTTTTTTTTTTTTCTGTAGAGACAAAGTCTTGCTATGTTGCCCAGGCTGTTCTCAAACTCCTGGGTGCTAGCGATCTGCCCACCTCAGCCTCCCAAAGTGCTGGGATTACAGGTGTGAGTCACTCTGTTGCCCAGGCTGGAGTGCAGTGGCGCAATCTCGACTCACTGCAATCTCTGCCTCCCGGGTTCAAGCAATTCTCCTGCCTCAGCCTCCCGAGTAGCTGGGACTACAGGCACACACCACCACGCCTGGTTAATTTCTTTTGTATTTTAGTAGAGATGGGGTTTCTTGCCCAGGTTGGTCTCAAACTCCTGAGCTCAGGCAATCCACCCACTTCAGCCTCCCAAAATGCTAGGATTACCGATGTGAGCCACTGTGCCCAGCCCTAGCTATGATTCTTAAATTGGAGAATTCAGGCTTTAGAGTTACATAGACTTAAATCCCTTTTCATTTACATAGTGGCTATATGATCTTGACAACCTAAACTCTCCACATACTATTTTTCTCATCTATAAAATGGGGATCATGGGGAGGATTAAATGTATGAAGCTCCTAATACAAACAGGTCTCAATAGCAAGAATTCCCTTTGCCCTGTTACTTAGGCAGAGTACTTTAAGTCTGCCATTTTACATGTGATTGGGGGTCACTGTCTTCACCTAGGTGAAGATTTATTATAATTCTTCAATAAATTATAATTACCAAGTTCTCAGGGGACTCTAATGAGAACAGATAAGATCATCAAGACTGAATTCCTCTTGAGGGTTACTGAAACAGAACCTGTTGTTCCACAGCATCTGTCTCAGTGGAACAGAACTGAACAGTCCAATTCAAAAGCTGTCCAATCCAAAAGCCTCCAGTCACATGTGGCTACTGAACACTTGAAACGTGGCTGGTATAAATTGAGATGTGCTGCAAGAGTACCCTGACAAGATTTTATGAGATAGGGAGGGTCCTCCAATGTAGTCACATGACTTTTATCCTTATAAAAACTATATTATAGCTAAGCAAATATTTTAGTTAACATAAAAATTGTCTTCTATGGTCTGGCGCTGCGGCTCACACCTATAATCCCAGCACTTTGGGAAGCCGATGCAGGAGGATCACTAAGGCCAGGAGTTCCACACCAGCCCAGCCAACACCAACATGGCAAAACCCTGTCTCTACTAAAAATACAAAAATTAGCCAGGTCTGCTGGCATGCACCTGTAGTCCCAGCTACTTGGGAGGCTGAGGCACAAGAATTGCTTGAACCCAAGGGGTGGAGGTTGCAGTGAGCCAAGATCACACCACTGCTCTCCAGCCTGGATGACAGAGCAAGACTCTAAGTCAAAAAAACAAACAAAAAAAAAGTGTCTTTTATAAGCAATTTAGAAATAGTTTCCACCAGGCTATAATGAAAACTACACAAATTTCTGCAAAATGACTAGCCCAAATTGGTATTTCCAAAGAGGAAATGTTTGCCAATTATTACAGTATCAGCTAATACAATTAGAATTTTATTTGGAAGAAGTCTGACAAAATAGATTGTAACATGTTTTCTTAGACCGGCCCATAACTTGACAGAGTTTCTGGAAAAGAAAATGAATAAAAACCAACTCAATGTGTCTTTGTCCAAAATGTCCAAAAATCTACATGTTTGAATGAAATGCATTTAGGTATTATTACTTAAAGATCCAATAAAATAGGTTTCTTTAATTCTCCTTTTATACCTAGCCAATCAATTCCTTTACTAAGTGTTCAAAGTAGATAAAGGACATTAACTACATAATACCAAGAACTTTGTTTCTGATTGCTGCCCATTGATCGCTGAATTAAAGATGCCATAAAGCCACCCCACTTAAGAAACCTAGAGAGCATCAAGGTTATGTTTACATGACCACAAACTACCACCACGATACAGTGAATAAAATATAACTTTTTAATTATCCAAGGCAATGCAGAATCACTTGTTCTTAGATCACTGATCAGGTTCCCTATAAATTACCAGTAGAGATTAATGAGATTTTTTTAAATCAATAATGATACATCTGGATACAACAGGAGATTAAAGGCCAGTTTTGCAGACAGTCTGTTATTTTATTGCACAGATTTCACTTAAAGAATAAAATGCACCATCAGTATTTGGAGAGTTTGGGGTCTCAGATACTGATATACCATCAGTGTTTACACCCGTAAAGCCAAATTCAACAGTACAATTTATGTTAAACAACATGGCTAACAATGCAAATAGAGAGAAAAGTGGGGGAAAGCTTTAAAAATGTGTTAGTTTGAAGCATATGAAGACGTATGATTAAAAACTGCATCATACAAACCTGAAATCAAAAATGTGGTGTGGAACATCAGTTAAAGTTATACTCACTTGTACTGTTATTTATTGCATAAAGTCTACGTGGTTCATTTCCTTCATATTGATGAATTGAGGATTTCAGGAAAACCATGGTTATAAAAATGATCGATCTTGAAAAAGTATGTACAGATAAATGTAAAATCACAAACTAAAAAATATCCCTATCCCTGGCCCTCAACTTACAAAAGGGAAACTTTCCTGAGGAAAGAAAGTTCCACTATTCCCCTCCCTCCCCCGTCCCATGTCCCCATTGCCATCTTTTTCTGTCTCTTACAAGTAAATGACCTTAGAACCGGAGAGTAGGGAGAAAACAAAAGGCATCTTTATGAGGCTCCCATTGTCATCTGTTATCAGTTTGAAAAGTGTCTTGGCCGGGTGCGGTGGCTCACTTCTACAATCCCAACACTTTGGGAGGCCGAGGCAGAGGACACCTTGAATCCAGGAGTTCAAGATCAACCTGGGCAACATAGGGAGCCCTCCTCTCTACAAAAACACTTAAAAATTAGCTGAATGTCATGGTGGATGCCTGCAGTCCCAGCTACTTAGGAGGCTGAGGCACGAGGATCACTTGAGCCACGAGGTTGAGGCTACAGTGAGTCAAGGTCACACCACTGCACTCCAGTCTAAGCAACAGAGTGAGACCCTGTTTAAAAAAAAAGAAGTGTCCTGTATTTCTCTTCCCCACCCCCACCTAACTCAGTGATGTTTGCAAGACATTTGAAATTTAAAGAAACAAAATATATATATTTTTTAATAAACAGCAAATGAATGGCCAAGAAAAGAGCTAACAGTGGGCAACACCATGAGAAAAATGTATGGGCATTATCTGAGCTAGAGATTTCTTCTAAGGCAACCAAAAGATGGGGGAGAGGGGGAGAAGTTAAGACTACAAAATGCCAGACAGAATGCTTTTCTAGACCTTTGGCTTTAGAGCCTGGCAGAGGAGTGGGCTTCCCCTGACTGCAACAAGCAAACCTAGGGCCCTGAGCCCAGCATCACAGCACCTCTGTGGGCAGCCGAGCAGCCCTCTTATACGTGGGCACTCTTGGCATGAGTCGGGGAGCTGGAGCCCGAAGAGTAGTAGAAAGGGTTTTCACCAAAGGCCTGGGCATCTCCAGCGCAGCAGAGAATGACACAGCCGCCCACGAGGCACAGCACAGCACCGATCCAGCCTGCATACAGGGAGTAGCCAAAGCTCACGATGGTGGTCTCACGGTGGGCACACACAGGGAACCAGATGGTGGCAACAATGGCGCAGAGAGCTGGAGAGACATGGAGAGGCCGTGACTGGGGACACCCATCACACACCAAGCACGTGGGCAGGCCCACTCACTCCACATACACACACTTGTGGCTTCCAACTGGCTCCAAAAAGCTCCATACTCACAGCTCTGCTCCCTCAACACTGAACCAAAGTATAGCAGGTTCTGTAGAAGAACCTGACTGCTGAGTTCTTATTTTTTTCAGCAAGTGGAAGAAACAAAATAATTCCAACATAAAAACCTAGAAATAAACCATTTAAGTCCAAAAACATTCATCTGTATTTACTTGTATATCAATACCTTATATCCATAGTTATAATTCTATTAATATACTTACCTAATTGCATTATAATTATTGCTTTACATGTCTATTTATCATTCTAAGCTCTCAGTTCCTTGAAGGTAGGGGCCATGCCTTATTTATGCCTACCTTGGTACCAGGCAAATAGTATGTGTTCAATGTAGACCAGTTGAATGACTGAATGATCTAAGCTATTCAAAAATGAGAAAGAAGATGGCAGCCACCTCAATTTTCCACTCTATTTTCTGTTTGTTCAATTCACATTACAAAGATCTGGAGAAAGTATGAAATTTCTCTTGGTGTGGGGAATGTTGCTAGAAGGAAACGGAATACCAGATAAGGCTTCAAGTTTGTATTATGCTGTTCACAATCACAAAATCCCAACACCCAAATGAACAGTCTTTGGAGTAAAAGAACTCGCCCATTCAAGGCTCAAAATGGTAGAACTTTACTTATGGTCTTGCACCAATTAATCTAATCTTCATTTTGGTTTCGATATTATGGAGTAAACAGCTTATATATCATTTAGTTTTTCACCTCTTTATAAGCAAAGTAACAAAGCATGGGCAGGCAAGAGCCTATAAAGACTTTTTTTTATTTTTTTCAAACCTCTAGACCACCACTGTCAAATAAAGTAGCCACAAGTTATGTAAGACCACTGACCATTTGTCAAGAGGCTAGTGAGATGAAGAACTGAGTTTTGAATTTTCCTTAATTTTAATTTTAATGGCCACATGTAGCTAGTGGCTACTATACTGAACAACGCAGCTTTAGACAAAGTAACTCCAAACCTCTTTAAGTTGAGACGGCCCATTAAAGTTGGCAGACATCAAAATAATAATAATAACAACAACAATTAGGTTTCCAATTATTAACCATAAAAGCCATCAACAAATTCAAGACAGAATACCGCATTGCCAGTCTGATGTTTGCCACCCAGGGTACTCTTCATCACCACTTTCAACTCAGCAAGCTTTTTTCTGATTTCTACTCATGGTGAGTGATTTTCTAACTCACTCTCTATGCCCACAGGGAAGAAATATAATTTCACATAAGCAATCAAGTCCAACAGCCTTGTATATTAGTTCTAAATGGAAAAAAAGATTGGTCTTATCCATTCTGAAAGACCTTTTAACCGATCTCATTGCATTTGGGTTGCTTGTAACATAGATTTTTATTGACAATAGGTTAAGCCCACCCCCACAAGCTGGGTATAGATATACATAAAAAGATATTATTTCTATCCTTAAAAAGAATAGATCTCAGGAGGAAATGAGAAGGAAGAGAGTTAATTTGAAAAGCTATGAATTGCCCAGATTGGCTTTTTAACAGCCCAAATTCACTCCATTAGTTATTTATAGGTTATCTAAGAAGCTAAAATTGGCCGCACACAGTGGCCCACACCTGTAATCCCAGTACTTTGGGAGGCCAAGGTGGGTGGATCACCTGAGGTCAGGAGTTCAAGACCAGCCTGGCCAACACAGCAAAACCCAGTCTCTACTAAAAATTACAAAAATTAGCCAGGGATGGACATTGGGCGACTGTAATCCCAGCTACTCAGGAAGTTGAGGCAGGGAGAACTCCTAAAACCCAGAAGGCAGAGGCTTCAGTGAGCCAAGATCGTGCCACTGCACTCCAGCCTGGGTGACAGAGCAAGACTCTGTCTCAAAAAAAAAAAAAACTAAAATCTATCCATATGCTAATACTTCCTTTTTCTTAAAAAGTAAGCACAGTCATTACAGCTTCTATAATATTTTCATAAGAAATACCAGGAGAAGATATATTTTCCTTCTGTAACTAGAATGTTCAAGAAAAGCAGTGTGCACCTGAAACCTCCCTTTCTAGCCCAGGACTTTGAAAACCTCGGATGCAGGGGAAAGTCTTTTTCTTTCTCTTCTTCTGGCATGGATTCCAAATCAGGCACTTTTGGAGAATTGCTTAGCTATTATCAGAGTCTCTACCTGCAGCAAGATACCGAGAAAAACCTTTTGCTCTGTCAGGACAGGGGACTGAAATCCTCTTCTAGAGTGTTTCAGCCAGATAGAGCTGTGTAGATTTTCCATAGCGATATACAATCTGCTTACACAGCTCTAAACCTCAGAAGTGGGCATTCGTTCTGCTTTAGGCAAAAACAGCAGGCCAGCAAGGGTTTCCCAACACCCAGGCTTGTTTAGAGGAAAAAGAAGGGTAGTGAAAAGCTGAATTCTGCAGGGAAAAATATTTAATTCCAAAACAACTGATATGGTTCAATCTAACCAATCTTTCCTACAAGCAATTAACTGGTTTCAAAACAACGACGTGTTCAAATCAAGATTTATATTTTTCAACTATACTTTGTATTTACGCATACAGCACATGTGCACACACATGCAGGAAAGCATTCCCCACATCCACTGGAAACCTAACTTTCATTATTTTATAGAATAAGACAAGAAACTGCCTCTAAATTCATTTGATTGTTCCCTTAAGCAAATAATAAAACAAGAATATCTTCACACAGGGAAATAATCAGGCTCAATATCCCAAAAGTAACTATCAGTCTTGCTTTTGAGTATTTTAGGGATTTTGCTAGATTTTATTACAATATAATTCATTAGAAAAAGGGAAAAATCAAGCTGGGCATGATGGCTCATGCCTATAATCTCAGAGCTTTGGGAGGCCAATGCAGGTGGATCACGAGGTCAGGAATTCGAGACCAGCCTGGCCAACATGGTGAAACCCTGTCTCTACTAAAAATACAAAAAATTAGCTGGGCATGGCAGTGCATGCCTGTAGTCCCAGCTACATGGGAGGCTGAGGCTGGAGAATTGCTTGAACCCAGCAGGCAGAGGTTGCAGTGAGCCAAAACTGCACCACTGCACTCCAGCCTGGACAACAGAGCAAGACTCCATCTCAAAAACAAAAAAGGAAAGAAAGAAAAGAAAGAGAGAGAGAAAGAAAAAAAGAAGGAAAAAAAGAAAAGAGAAAGAAGAAAGAAAAAAAG
>NW_016107602.1:471720-474173 GCF_001604975.1 Cebus imitator
TTTTTTTTTTTTTTTTTTTTTTAAGATATGGTCTCTGTCACCCAGGCTGGAGAGCAGTGGTGCAATCTCGATTCACTGCAGTCTCGTTTTCTTGGGCATCGATCCTCAGCCTTCCAGGTAGCTGGGATCACAGGAATACACCACCACGCTGACCTAACTTTTGTATTTTTCGTAGAGATGGGGTTTTGCCATGTTGGCCAGGCTAGTCCCAAGCCCATGGGCTCAAGCAATCTGCCTGAGTCAGCCTTCCACAGTGCTGGGATTATAGGCGTGAGCCACAGTGCCTGGCCCTAGTGGACCTCCTTTTTCAAGCTTTGTCACTTTCCACTGAAAGGACTTTTTTTTTTTGAAACAGTGTCACTCTGTCACCCAGGCTGGAGTGTAGTGGCACGATCTCAGCTCACTGCAAACTCCCACATGGGTTCAAGTAATTCTTGTGCCTCAGCCTCCTGAACAGCTGGGATTACAGGCGCCCCCCATGCCTGGCTAATTTTTATATTTTTGGTAGACATGGGGGGTTTATCGTGTTAGCCAGGCTGGTCTTGAACTCCTGGCCTCAAGTGAACCGCCTGCCTTAGCCTCCCAAAGTACTGGGATTACAGGCATGAGCCACTGTGCCCAGCCCTGGAAGAACTTTTAAAAGCATCATTTCTAGCACAAAGCAAAATGTTCATTACAATCATTTAAATTATTCTGACTTCTTATATTAGTAATAGTGAAAAATACTTCCTTGATACATTATTTAAGACTTCCTTTAAAAAATCTGAAGACTGGACGAAATGGAGAAGTGGAGATGAGGCATACATTACAGTCGTGAATTGATCACTGCTGAGGAGGTTGGGTTCACAGGAGTCTGCTTTACTATTCCTCTTCTTTTACACAGGTTTGAAACTTTCCACAGTGAAAACATTCTTAACAATCTCCTTCGTTTAACATTTCCTAATGCATTGAACACTATCTTCTACAATCAATACTGTTATAACATGTGACCTAAGTAGCAATTAACTTCAGCTTTTGCAAATGAGCCGGTTAGTACAACAAGTAATGAGATTTCTAAGGAGCTCTTGGTTGGAATTATATTCATTTGTTGGGTTTTTTTTTAACATTTGAAACTTAGACAATTTTAAGTTTTTCTTTTTCTTAGTTGTCATTCTCTAAAATGTTGACTTAAAAAATATAGCTACAACCATCAAATCAATGGAATATTTCAGTATGGTATTTTCCTGGCCTGATTTCAACATTTTCTCTTTATTTCTGTCGCATCCTGCATTATCTTTTTTTCCCTAAACCCTTTTTTAAAGCCAGCTTTTATGCTTATTTGTTCATCAGTTTTTAAAAATCATAGAATGCAAAAACAAGAGAACTCATAAGGCAGTTAGGGCCTCTGATTTTACTGATGAGGTCATTTGAAGCCACAATCATGCTAAAATGCCACATCGTTCCACGTGAAAATTTATGTAGATTAGAGACTTGTTTATATAAAGCTAATAAGTTGGGAGGAAGATTTCTCTAAATGTTCTATTAAAGTTCTGAGATTGAGGGCTTCACTTTTTATTTCATATACCCAAGGATTCCTTTTCCCTGCAGGAGATCTGGTTCCATGTGCATAACAAGCTGAATGGGTCCCACATTTGCCCCCTCCTTTGTTTTACTGCAATTTCACTATTAACCTGAAAGCTCAAGATTTAATGACTTTTTCCCCTATAAATATGGTTCCTGGGGCCAGAGTTTTAAAAAGGAAGAAGAGAAGGCATAAGTTTTCCACTTAGGGAATACACTTCCTTTCCTTTCATTCCCTACTTCATCCTCTGAAAAAAACACTCAAATACAGTACTTTTTAATGCATATCAAGGTTAGAATTAGACTAACTCAGAACTAAGATTTGAGGTTTTCAGTAGGGTAGCATAATGGAGCTTTTGACAGTGGAATAAGCAAAAAAATTTTGATTCCTACACACCGGTTTCTACAAAGCAAACAAACAAACAAACAAAATGTCCATTAGGTCAGGATACAAGGCAGTATTTCCAGAAAAAGGTTTTTGTCTTTCCTCACCAGTTAATGTGTGAAGGTGACCCTGCAAAAATCAGACACGATCCAGCCAGACATGGTGGCTTACACCTGTGATCCCAGCATTTTGGGAGGCTGAGGCAGGTAGATCACCTGAGGTCAGCAGTTCAAGACCAGCCTGGTCAACATGGGGAAACCCCATCTCTACAAAAAATACAAAAATTAGCCAGGTGTGGTGGCACATGCCTGTAATCCCAACTAGTTGGGAGGCTGAGGCAGGAAAATCGCTTGAACCTGGGTGGCAGAAGTTGCAGTGATCCAAGATTGCACCACCGCACTCCAGCCTGGGCAACAGAGCAAAGCTCCGTCTCAAAAAATAAAAAAGAAGAAGAAGGGCCGGGCGCGGTGGCTCAAGCCTGTAATCCCAGCACTGTGGGAGGCCGAGG
>NW_016107602.1:474418-476770 GCF_001604975.1 Cebus imitator
AAAAAAAAAAAAAAAAAAAAAGAAGAAGAAGAAGGAAATTAGACATGATTGGAAGAATACTCAGCTGCTCTCTGGGTTAGTTTCCTATTTCTGCTAACAAACAATAACAATAATAATAGCAACCATTTATTGAGCACTTACTATGTGCCAGATACTAAAATAATTTTCACACATAACTTCACTGTTCTTACCAACCTGAGAAGTAGGTGTTATTGTTCCCGTTTTATGGATGGGACCAGAGACATTAAGGAACTGCCCTAATTCACACAGCTAGAAAGTAGTAGATTCCAGATTCAGCACAGTTGGATCTGACTCCAACTGATAAGATCAAACAATTCAGGGTATAGGCATCTCCTGCCTTGGCAGGAACTCTCGAAAAGCCACAAACAGCTTAGCCTCAAATCCAGCACAGATCTGAGAGCCTGCTGCTCCTGTGCTATGCATCTGGCTTTAAAAGCAACGGGCTCCTAATTCTTCCTCCACAGCAGGAACCAAATCCTCGCACCACTAAATGTAACTGCTGAGAAGATAAAGTTATAGAACAGACATAATTTTTTTAAGCTTTCACAAAAATAATTACAGATTTTCAGGGTCAGGAAAAACTGCTTTTCATTAGCAGTGTTCACAGTTCCCATACCAGGACTAGCTGGGACACTGTCCAGTTCCCAGGCCTTGGAACCCCAGGGGTGCCTCATCTTCTTTGGTCGAATGAGGTGTGTTTGCTCAGCCCCATTCAGTGACTCTGAGGATCCTGCACCGGCCTAGCGCTGGCTTCCTTGGGGGAGTGACAGAAACCAATCCAGAGTAACACAAAGGGAGCCTTCACCCTCCCGTGCTCCTCCCACCATTGCCAACAGGGGAAACAAGGCACTTGGGCCTCCGTGGTGAGAAGACTTGGAGGAGATCAGCAGGTGCCGCACTTAAGACAATGAGCTTTACATTTCCAGAGCTAGCTCGTTCCAGTCAAAACAACATCCAACCCAAAGGCAGTGATGGCCCACTGAGAAACAAATCCCAACGGGAGCAAAGCAGGCAGACAATATCGGAAATGCAAGGCCATAAAAGGGCAACAAGGGGGCTCCTGGTCCCATCCAAACGGTGAGTGTCCAGAAACGGGCAGCCTCCTTGGGTAGGGTCAGATCACTCAATGTCCAGTTTCACTCCAGACAGGCAAACAGGGACTGAGGGACCCACCCACTCCCCAGCCCCACCTCACTTTCTTCCTCTGTGATTCTGCCTATCTACATCAACACACTTTTAGAAGATAAAGAAAAACAAATTTAGCTAGGACGTTTCAAACCACCGGTTGCTTTTTCCTCTAATATCCCTCATCATTCAACTGAACAATTCTGTTGTTTTAGGGTGTTTTTTTTTTTTAACTATGTATACTTTGCTTTTATCTCTATTATCCAGAGTTTGTTTTCATGTGTTCTCTTATTTGTGGATACCTGTGACACTTATATGGAAGGCCAGAATATCTAAAGATGAGCACCCCACACAAAAGACCCACCTTTTGGCTCTGCCATCCTCAGAGCCCAAGAGAGCCTTCCAGGGCTTCCGTGAGAAAGTGAGCAAAGTAATAAACAGCATTTGTCTAGGAGAAGAAGGGTTTCCCCGGGATTCCCAGCTTACTTGGGGAGCTTTGGCTTCCCTGTTGGAAAGGGAATCAGACACATAGATCTGACCTCCATAAAGCACTACAAGAGGAGCCCCTGTGAGTTAGATAAAGCACCGGATGCTGATTATGTGTTCTGTGTGGAACTGACATACAAATTCTTTGTGACTGGAACCAAAATTTCCATATCTAGATTTTTCTCTGGAAATTACAGTGGTCTTTTCACTCCTGTTCACACACACACACACACACACACACACACACACACAAGCTTGTGGCTTCACAAGCCCCTGCAAACCTCTATCCCTTTGCAATCCTGGAAAATGGTGCCCCACCTCTCATGTCTCCTTACTTTCCTGGTGTCACTGTGACTGTGAAACCTCTAGGTGGGAGGTACCCATCACTAAGTGGCATCAACCAACACAGACCCCTGACCCCTTACCCTTACCCCTCAAATACACGATCTGACATACCAATCTGGGGGTATGAATTCCTTGCTTCAGAAGAATGTGATTTTATATCTAATCCATATCCAGACTAATTTCTCCTCACTGATATGTACACTTTGCAACAAGAGTTGTTATTCTTAAAATTCTTATTGTTGGCCGGGCGCGGTGGCTCACGCCTATAATCCCAGCACTGTGGGAGGCCGAGGCGGGTGGATCACAAGGTCAAGAGATCGAGACCATCCTGGTCAACATGGTGAAACCTCGTCTCTACTAAAAATACAAAAAATT
>NW_016107602.1:477163-480261 GCF_001604975.1 Cebus imitator
GAAACTCCGTCTCAAAAAAAAAAAAAAAAAAAAAAAAATTCTTATTGTCTATTAGGATTTAGAATGTGCTAATGAAACTAGCATCTGAGAAAAAAAATGGAGACAAATGAAATCACTGAAGAGAATAGAGCTAGAAGGACCCTCCGTAGTTGTTAAATGAAGCCCTCTATGTGCAGGTGTAATCAGCAAAACCAAACAAGCACATGCCATTTCCTGTACCTGGACTGTCCCTCCCCTCAATTCATGACCTGTCCACCTCCTCTTCAAGCCTTAGGGCTTATTGCTGAGTTCTTCTGCTCTGGAAATTCATCCAGTCCGGGTTAGGTGCCTTCCCATGCGTATGCACAGCCTATCCTGCATGAGCACATACCACACTCTATTGAGATGTCCAAGTACACAGTGTCCCCAGCACCTATCATGGTGCCTGGCCCACATGCTCAGGAAGGCTTACTGAGTAAAGGATGGAGCCATCACCTTGTGGTCTAACCACACTTAACTCCTGCCTTTTTTCTTGCCATCCTCTTCACTATTCTTTCTTTCTTTCTTTTTTTTTTTCAAGATGGAGTTTTGCTCTGTCGACCAGGCTGAAGTGTGCAGTGGCGCCATCGCAGCTCACCACAGCCTCCGCCTCCCAGGTTCAAACAATTCTCCTGCCTCAGCGCCCCCCCACCCCCAAGTAGCTGGGATTATAGGCATGCACCACCATACTTGGCTAATTTTTCTATTTTTAGTAGAGATGGAGTTTTACCGTGTTGGCCAGGCTGGTCTCAAACTCCCAACCTCAAGGGATCCGCCCACCTCAGCCTCCTTCTTTATCTATTAACTTGGTTATCATTCTTGCCTGCATATAAGCATCACCTGGGAAGCTTTCAAAAAATATCTTTGCCTGGGCTGACCCCCAGAAAATTCTGATTCAACTGATCTGCTGTGGGACCTGGGCATAGGCATTCTAAAAGGGATTCCACTGTGAAGAATGAGAAGGCTTCCACCTTCAAAATCCTCTTTCTCTTTTTAAATTTATCTTCAAGTTCAGTGGCTCCCAGAGACACTACGTTGCCCTCTGTGTAAACTGCCCATAAAATACAAAGAGATACAGACTGTGAGGCTCCATCCCCGACTGGCTTCCTTTCACATTTCCCTTGAACTTGAGAAGGCAGCAACCACAAGATCTGACATTGATCAGTCTCCCTCGTAGGTGGGGTACCACTAAGAAACCTGTCTTACCCAGCAGAATGAGCAAGACGCCAGCCAGCTGGGCCCGCCTGTACTTGGCCACACCCGGCTCATGGCCCATCCGGATACAAGGAAGAACAGTCAGCAGCAGCAAAATGGCTGGCAGGCCCAGGACCGAGGCAGCAATCATCAGCGCGCGGCAGGCCTGCACGTAGCCTGGGAACAAGAGAGCAGACAAGAGGGGTTAGACCACCGTTCTCTTGCCTCTGGAGCCCTGCCTTACGGGAATTCAGCACCATCTCCCTTCCTCCCTCTTGGCCCATTCCAGGACTTAGAAGGTTCTCAATGTTGTCCAAGGTCACTAAGCACTTTTCAGCTTTTAAAACAACTCAGCAGGCCGGGCACGGTGGCTCAAGCCTGTAATCCCAGCACTTTGGGAGGCCGAGGCGGGTGGATCACGAGGTCAAGAGATCGAGACCATCCTGGTCAACATGGTGAAACTCTGTCTCTACCAAAAATACAAAAAATTAGCTGGGCATGGTGGTGCGTGCCTGTAATCCCAGCTACTCAGGAGGCTGAGGCAGGAGAATTGCTTGAACCCGGACCCAAGAAGCGGAGGTTGCGGTGAGCCGAGATCGTGCCATTGCACTCCAGCCTGGGTAACATGAGTGAAACTCCGTCTCAAAAAAAAAAAAAAAAAAAAACAACTCAGCAAGAAAAAAGGGGCTGGAGAGACGAAATGGGGACCCCTAGTTTAGGCCACTTGGCCAAGCTTCCAGGATGGAGGGGCCGAGAGTTCATTTCACACCACCCTGTGAAAGTTCCGATGGAAACTCAAATCTCCCAAGAGTCATTCTGTGAGGGCCTCTGTTGGTTCCAGTCTGATATTGCCAGCTCTACCTGTGTGACCTTGGGCAAGTTACCTAACCATGACGTCTTACTTTCTGCATCTATAAAGTAACAATAGGCCAGGCACAGTGGCTCACACTTGTAATCCCAGTACTTTGGGAGGCTGAGGCGGGCAGATCATCTGAGGTCAGGAGTTCAAGACCAGCCTGACCAACATGGCAAAACGCCATCTCTACTAAAAATACAAAAATTAGCCGGGCATGGTGGTGTGCACCTGTAGTACCAGCTACTTGGGGAGGCTGAGGCAGGAGAATCACTTGAACTCGGGAGGCGGAGGTTGCAGTGAGCCGAGATTGAGCCACTATACTCCAGCCTGGGTGACAGAGTGAGACTCTTTCTCAAAATCAATCAATCAATAATAATATAATAGTACCTACATCTCTCTAGTAGAATTCTAATGAAGATTGGGTTAGCAGTGCTAAAACAGTGCCTATACCAAATCCTCAAAAGAGGTTACTTGTTATTGCTGATGTTCTTTGTCTCAGTGCAGTGCTTTCATCTCCAGCTTCCCTAGGTGATTTTCTCCTAACCATGTGCTTTCATTCACATTGGCTGTGGCCCGAACCCAGACTAAACTGAGACTCAGGCTTCCTCTCTTTGCTATCTCCCCAGAGGCTGCTGTCCTCCCTGCCCCTAAATGGTTGGGCTTCATCTCCTGCCTCACCCACAGTGCCCTGGGCATCTTCCTCAACTGTCCATAATTGCTTAAAAGGCATCTCTCCAGGGTTCCTGGAGCGCAGACACCTGCCTTGGTATTCATGGAGTTAACACAGTGCCCGCAACAGATCATGGAAACAATTGCGAATCAAGGAATAAGAGAACTGAAAAATAGAAGAGTAGAGCAAAACTACATGAACTTTATCCTGTCAAGTAAAATGCCAAGTAAAAACTTTATTAAGAAACAGATTACAAGGCCGGGCGCGGTGGCTCAAGCCTGTAATCCCAGCACTTTGGGAGGCCGAGGCGGGTGGATCACGAGGTCAAGAGATCGAGACCATCCTGGTCAACATGGTGAA
>NW_016107602.1:480656-486744 GCF_001604975.1 Cebus imitator
GGGGTGCATTTATTACTCTCCCTTTTTTGCTTAGAAGGAATTAGAACTAGCGGCCCGGGTGAGACCGAGTTCATAGCCTCACCCAGAAACTAGCCCGACTTCTGCCTCACCCACCAGGACCCTCATGTGCACAAAGGCCTAACTTCAACGCTGTCTCTTAGCAAGGTACATTTTGCCAGAATTCAGACTTCTCAAGGGCGCTCTTCTAGCACTGCCCATCTCAGCTCCTTCAGAATTAAAGATAATCAGTCAAGTATCTAGTGACTTGAAGATCTCCAGAAAGGAGCTCCAGGAAGTCTGAGGCCCATCCCCTGACCCAGCGCTATGCCCCTGGGTTTGTAGAAGCCAGCACCCACACAAAGGAGGCAGTCAACTGGCAACACAGGTTCTGAAATTCATGGAACTAGCTGTCCACGTGCTACAGTGCCAAGGCCATGTCCCGCACCAAAAGAGGGGGACTAAGCACTGTTCCTGCCTCCACCCAAAGTGTGAGGGAGGGGGACAGCAGGAAGGACAATCCCCCACCAATATGCACTCCCCTCTGGAGGATAGCCTTTGTTCTCTGAAAACAAACCACTTGGCACTGAATGCTCACTAAAGTTAATTTCAGGAGGAGGAAGCAAAGGTAATCTTATGCTTCAAAGATCCCTACAAATACTGTGCCCAGCTTTTAATAAACTAGCATAACTACCATTTGTGAAGCATCTACTATCTCAAAGGAGATTACATTTCTTATTTCATTCAATCCTCAAATAATCGTGAAAGATGGGTGGTTGATCTGACTTTAGCTTTTCAAAGAAGACAACCGTGGTTCACTAAGGCTTGCAATTTGTCCCGGGTCACCCAGATTGTGAGTCCTGGAACCCGGAGTCTGGCCAGGTCTGCCAACACCAGCATTAGCCACAGCTGAGTCCAGATCTGGGTTCGCTGACCTCTGGCCTTCTGAAAGTTCAAAATGAAGGAAAGGATAGCGTAAGGCAAGCCAGGCAAGCACTCCCTGCAGCTCCCGTGTGCCAGAGGCCATGCCAGGTCCAGAAGAGGAAGTAAAGAGAATAACAGGACGCCATCTCTATCTTCAAGGAATTTAAAACATAATGGGAGAACTTCACTCACGAACAATCAACAAAAAACAAGATAAAATGTGCCTTTGTGGGGATAAAAGCCAAGTACTAGGCAGCAAGAAGAAAGGAAGGATTCCGATTCCAACTGCGAAGACTGGAAATAGGGGGTGCTTGGAGGAGGCTTAAGGGGCCAGCAGCGTCTTACTGAATCGCGGCTTCAGGAACAGGTTTCTCTCCATCTTAAGGAAACCGGGAAAATCCGTTAAGTGAGCACAATCCACGAAGGTTGGGGGACAGAAGGCCACCTTGTAGGGGCTGGGGCAAGGACATGCCTTCGGGGCAGGGCAGAGATTCCAGCAGAAAACCAAGGGGGTGGCGGCGACCTCACCCTTGCCCAAATGGCTCGTAGTTTAAATCTAAATTGAGATTGTCGACCAGAACGTTTCCAGAGGACACATGTGAAGATGGGTCCCCTGGCCCGGGCTGGGCTGTCAATTTTTACCTCCTTCCCACTCCGAGACACAGCTGGAGGGGTGGCAGCGAGGGACCCTCGGCGGCGCGCTCCTTGTCTCCGCAGAGGAGTCCGCCCTCCGAGGAGCGCCCGGTCGCCCGTACCCAACCCAAGCTGCGCGGAGCGGGAGCCGGGTCACCGCAGCCCCAGGGTCGGACGCGCCTACGGCAGGGGCGGGAGTTTCCCGGGCAGCGGAGATGGCCCTGGGCACGTGCGGGAACCAACCTGGCATTTGCCAAAGCAGGCAGCCCGGAGACCTCCTTGGACGTGAATTGCTCAGCTGCTGGGCCGACAGAGCTAGGAGGGCCCTCACCTGGCCGGCGCGCCTCGAGCATCCCACGAGGACCGGGAAACTCAGTCTGAGATTGGATTCTCCTGTCAGCTTGTGTTACACGCTCCTTCTCACCTCTGCGGGAGGAATCTAACGCGAAGGCGCTGCGCCCTGGGGGATGCCGGGCGGGAGCGGGAAGCCCTCCTCCGGGAAGAGGACGGTGGAGGCATGCGGGCTGCGGCCGCGGTAAAAATCAACTCGGACTCAGTTCTGTTATGCGTCCCAGTTTGTTAACTCTCAAGGGGACAGGGCCAGTGTTACCACTGGCCAAATTGCCACTATCATCCCAAATTCCAGACAAGAATACTGAGGCCTGGAGACGTTAAGTTCGGGGCTGCCTAATTCTTCTACAACAAGGTGGGACTAGGGATGTCAAAAGCGTACCCACAGGTCTTCAAGCGCCCCAAACCTCCCTGTGACCGCCGTCTAATACCCCGCTCTCTACCCAGGGCATAAGGATTTGGGGCCGCCGCCAAGGTCGGGTCCTTACCCGGCAGGATGAGGATGTCCACCAGGGGTTTGCAGTGGTACAGCCCGGTGGCCATGACGCAGTCGGCCCACAGCCCCTTGGAGCCCAGCTCATCCAGCTTGCGGCAGGTGGGGATGGTGTAGCCGCAGGTCACCACCCAGTCATTGGTGGAGGTGGTCACGATGACGCCAATCCAGCCCACGAAACTCGTGACGAAGCCCACCACCTGCAGGCACGTGGCCACCATGGTTCGCGCCAGGATGCCGCCGTGCCTCGCCGCTTACCGCTGTGCCTGGGCCGGGGCTGGACTGGGCCTGCCCAGGAACGTTTCCCGCGCTCGCGAGCCGCTGGCGGGCGACGGCCCGAGGCGGGACACTGGAGGCGGCGGCGGGCGCGAGAGGCTGCGAGTTCAGCGGCGAAGGGCGCACGGCGGGGACAGCAGCGCTGCTGGGCAGCGCGCCCCCGCCCCCTCTTTAAGCCCCGCGGCCCGGGCCTGAGAGCACCAATCGGCGGCAGTCCCGGGGCTGGCCGGCCAATCGCGGGGCGGGGCCGGGAGGGGAGCAGAGTGACCCCTGGGGGGCCAATGGGTCGCCCCGCCCCGCCCCGAGCGCAGTCCCCGGACGGAAACTAAAACAATTCCACCCAGGTCCAAAGAAATGGAGAGCGCAAGGCGGGCGCGCGTTTGGCGCGAGTTCTGTTTTGCTGCAGCTGGTTTCTATTCTTGTTGCCCCTCTCTCATCTCAGCCTCCGGGTCGTCCTTCTGTTCCGTCCCTCTACTCCTCCCTGCTCGCTCCTTCTTCCCTGCTGCGAGTACTCCCCAGGGCACCCGGTACAGTCCCCTGACGACCCAGGACTGTGACCGACTGAAGAGTGCCGTACGGACAGGCGGGAGGCATCCGGTACACACAGTTACCAGAAGAAAGAAAACGATGCTTTTCAGCGGCAACCGCGGCCATAACAACGGTGACAACAATAGCAACTCGCGTTTATCGAGCTGTGTTATACATTATGCAGATGCATTTTACACGCATTAGCTCATTTAGTTCTCATAACAGCCTTTGTGGTAGGAACAATTGTCCAATTACACATACTAGGCCGGGCGCGGTGGCTCACCCCTGTAATCCCAGCACTTTGGGAGGTCGAGGTGGGCGGATCACTTGAGATCGGGAGTTCCAGACAAGCCTGGCCAACGTAGTGAAACCCCATGTCTACAGAAAATACAAAACTTAGCTAGGCGTGATGGTGCACACCGGTAATCCCAGCTACTCGGGAGGCTGAGGCTGGAGAATAACTTGAACCTGGGAGGTGGAGATTGCAGTGAGCCAAGATCTGGCCACTGCACTCCAGCCTGGGCGACTGAGTGAAATATCATATCAAAAGCAAACAACAAAAATTACACGCACTAGCCCTAGAGAAGCAGCATGAGAAGGTTAAGTTGCCCAAGTTCACACAGCTAAGAAGGGGTAGACACCATGCGCCCATTTCATCCCTTTCATGAACCATTTCTGGGAAGCTGCCTTGATTATTAGTCTGAAAATTCTTTTTTTTTTCTCTTTAAGTTCTGGGGTACATGTGCAGCTTGTGCAGGATTGTTATATAGATATGTATGCACATGCCACGGTGGTTTGCTGCATCCATTCCCCCGCCCCCTACATTAGATATTTCTCCTAATGTTATTCCTCCCCAATTGAAAATTCTTAAAGGGCTCGTGTGTCCTATTTTGGACACATTAAAAGCTACAGCAGACTTCTCGGGCTCATTGCAAATAAATTAATATCTGTACCCCACTGAGAAAACTGCCTAGCCCAAAATGAGCGCTCCGATAGTGTAAGCTGTCATCATCACCATCAACATCGTTAAGCCACCATGCATACAAATAGGCCCCATTATCTGCAGCTTTTTATCAGATAGGGAAGTCCTCCTTGAGCTGTATTTACATTAAACAGCTTTCACTCCCTTTGAAACATTTGGCTTATCTTATTATCTTCTTTTATCCATTCCCTTTGACCACTTCCTCCTCACCAATCTTGAGACTTAAAGGTGTGAGGATGTCAGCAAGCACAAAAACTTCCCGCTTGGCATTCTGAAATCTAAGACACGGACCATAAATCACAGGTACTGAGCTTTCCCAAAGCCAGCCCTAATGCTGGTTATCAGTGCAATCATCATCACCATGTCTTCTAGGAAAGCCTGGACTTGAGGAGACAATTACATTTCCCTGGTGACCCCAAGGAAATCAAGTGCGCAAACAGAAATGGCTCTTGTAATTGATAGCAGAGTGCCAAGCACAAGCGTCACAGTAATCACCCAGGAAGCACAGCGACTAAGAACGCAGGCCAGCAGCCCAAGTTCAAATCTTGGCTCCATCACTTTCTGATTGCGGGACCAAGTTACTTTATCATTCTTGGCCTCCTTTTCTCATTTGTAAAATGGGGATAAAAATCATACTTACCTCATAGGTTTATTATTATTATTATTATTATGTGAGTTATTAGGTTGGCTGTGATTGCTTTTGCACCAACCTGATAATATATATGCGGAACTTAAAGTAACATTTTGTACAAAGTAAGTATTCAGAAACCCCTAATATCATGCTTCAGAACGCTTGCTTTTGGGTTTTGTTGTTGTTGTTGTTGTTGTTTTGGTTGGTTGGTTGTTTTTGAGACAAGATCTCACGGTGTCACCCTGGCTACAGTTCAGTGGTGTAATCACAGCTGTAATCCTCTCACCTCAGCCTCCTGAGCAGCTAGGACTACAGGCATGAGTCACCATGCCCAGCTAATTTTTTATTATTATTATTTGTAGAGACAAGATCTCACTATGTTGCTCAGGTTGGTGTTGAACTCCTGGGCTCAAGAATTCCACCGGCCTCGACTTCCAAAGTGCTGGGATTACAGGCATGAGTCATCACACTTGGCCTGATTTTGCATTCTTATGTATCCTCCCTATATTCATATAGATTTGATTTCTGGAAATTATTTCATAGGAGTATGTTCCTTTTTTGAGTGAGTCATTGTGTTTGGGGGATGGTTTACCACCAAGGTCTATTAACTGAATGTTTTCAGGTATTTCTCTATGACACTTTTTTAAAATGGCTTTTGTGCTGAGTACAACATAAAACATAAAACCCAAACAAGATCAACTTATTGTAAAAGCAATCATGAAATCTTCACTCTTACACCTCCATTAGAATTTGACATTCTAACCATGAAACTTCAACCAATCAGAATTCAATAATGCCCAGATCATCCACAGGTCACACACACAGAGTATAAAACCAGATTTTAGAACTCAGACACTAACTGGTTAAAAAAAAAAAAAAAAAAAAAGTTGCCAAGTTGTTAAGATTGCTGTTTTGGACTGGGACCTCCTAGGTTCACATTCTGTCTTCACCACTTGAGCTGGCCCTTCACCTACCTGACCCTCAGGTTCTTCATGTACGAAGTATGAAAGTAAATGCCCCCTTAGGGCATGGTGAGGATTAAGTGAGATAATTTATACAAAGTACTTAGCATAGTGCCCAGCACTGCTGGATGCTCATTAATGTTAGCCACTGTTAGAATGATTTGTAGGCCGCATAGATCAATTGAAAATGGAAGTTGTCAGGCCGGGCATGATGGCTCATGCCTGTAATCCCAGCACTTTGGGAGGCCGAGGCAGGTGGATCACCTGAGGTCAGGAGTTCAAGACCAGCCTGACCAACATGGAGAAGTCCA
>NW_016107602.1:487184-489592 GCF_001604975.1 Cebus imitator
AAAAAAAAAAAAAAAAAAAACCAGTGTCTAATCCATTCCAGCATAGATGTACAAAAGGCCACTTGATGCCAGGCGTGGTGGCTCACGCCTGTAATCCAAGCACTTTGGAGGCCAAGGGGGGCAGATCACCTGAGGTCGGGAGTTCAAGACCAGCCCGACCAACATGATGAAACCTTGTCTTTATAAAAAATAAATAAATAAATAAAAAGGCCACTTGAGGAGGCCACAAGATGTAACCTGTGTGAATTCATTTTTTGCCCAAGGTAAAGAGAGGGCTTGTCCCTTCAAAAGGAAGGCAGGAAGCCTTGGAAGCAAAGAGTACTGGAGGCCAAGAGGCAGAGAGATGCAATGGGAATCCTTGACTGTTTTCAGTCTGTGGCTCACAGATTCTGAGGATGCAGTGCCATTAGCAATGCTCTATGGGGTGGGAAAGTCCTTCAAGCTATCTTAGCTGAGACTTTCACTAAAATCTTCTACACTGTGGCCAGGCTCAGTGGCTCACACCTATAATCCCTGCATTTTGGGGGGTGAGTAGATCACCTGGGGTCGGGAGTTCGAGACCAGCCTGACCAACGTGGAGAAATCCGTCTACTAAAAATACAAAATTACCCAGGTGTGGTTACGCATGCCTGTAATCCCAGCTACATGGGAGACTGAGGCAGGCTAATTGCTTGAACTTGGGAGTGGAGGTTGCAGTGAGCCAAGATTGCACCATTGCACTCCACCCTGGGCAACAAGAGAGAAACTCCATTTCAAAAACAAAGAAACAAAAAAATCAGCATATTGTTTGTCTGTGGCTCTCCTCTCAAGCCCTCTTTGTGATTAAGACCTGACCTCCCATGCAGCACAGCTTACTAAACTGATATTCTGGGTCTGCCACAGTCTCGGGTACCCTTTAGTTGTAAGAGTCAGTCTCTCAAGGTCTAATCACCTCCAGATAAATGTCAATGGTTGGTCCCAAGACCATCGAGACAAAGGTCTTCTCAGTTAATTTTTTTCTCAGCAAACTCTGCCATACCATATCTTCACATTTCTATAACATATATCAGAACTAGGAAAGTATGGCTGAACCCTGATTTCAGGCCTTCTAACCCTAAATCTGGTATTTTTTCCATTATAAAACAATGTAAGATAAGGCCAGTCATGGTGGAGACACCGGAATCACCCCACAAAGTGTTGGCCTATAATCCCATCACTTTGGGAGGCCAAGGCAGGTGGATCACATGAGGTCAGGAGTTCGAGACCAGCCTGACCAACGTGGAGAAATTTGTCTCTACTAAAAATACAAAAATTAGCCAGGCACAATGGCTCATGCCTGTAGTCCCAGCTACTCGGGAGGCTGAAGCAGGGGAATCACTTGAACCTGGAGGCAGAGGTTACAGTGAGCCGAGATTCGGCCACAGCACTCCAGCCTGGGCAATAAGAGAAAAACTCCATCTCAAAAAAAAAAAAAAAGTAAGACAAATCATATGCTCTACGGCTTTGAGCGCAAGTTCATTCCTTCATTTTATTCTTATTCAAAGGTATTTGAAGGGGAGGATTAGAGGACTAGGGCCAGTGAGGCCCTAAAACCTAGGAGAGAACTAAACAAAGAAAAAGGCCTGGCTAACTGTTCTTCTACCATTTACACCTAAAAATAGGCAATCAAACTAAACTGCTTTCAGTTAGGACACAAACTCATATTACAAGGTAAATGTGACTGCTGGCAAGCATCAAAAGCCCACATTCAGAGCAAAGTTTGGGCCAAGGAGTAGGCTCTCAGCGCCTACTAGTGGTTATATTTTATTATTGCATGGCTGGTAAAATACTGTACTGTAAAGGGAGCTGTGACTTGTAGAGAAACATGATTAACCTCAGCTTCGCACATTCCAAATGAGGGATAATTCAACCCAACTGGAACATGCATTTCTCTGTGGAAGTTTTCTTCAAATATTTTTAAAAGATGAGTCATCTCTTTAGGAAGCTAAACATGAAAACACACGATATATATGAAATTACTTAAGATGATTCATTTAAAAAATCAAGTACTTCTACTAGGACCTCTGTTTATTTATTTGTTTGTTTGGTTAGAGACAAAGTCTTGCTGTCCTCCTGGCGGCTGGAGTGTGGTGGCAGGATCATAGCTCACTGCAACCACGAACTCCTGGGCTCAAGTGATCCTCCCACCTCAGTCTCCTGAGTAGTTAGGATTATAGGTGCACACCACCATGCCTGGCTAATTTTTTTATGATTGTATTTTTTGTAGAGATGGGGGAGGGGTCTCTCTATGTTGCTCAGGCTAGTCTGAAACTCTTGGCCTCAAAAGATACCCCCATCTCAGCTCCCAATCACACCCAGCCTGGAGACCTCTCTTTTTTTTTTTTTTTTTTTTTTTTTTTTTTTTTTTTTTTTTTTTTTTTTTTTTTTTT
>NW_016107602.1:489732-494450 GCF_001604975.1 Cebus imitator
AGACACGCGCCACCATGCCCAGCTAATTTTTTGTAGTTTTAGTAGAGACGGGGTTTCACCATGTTGACCAGGATGGTCTCGATCTCTTGACCTTGTGATCCACCCACCTCGGCCTCCCAAAGTGCTGGGATTACAGGCTTGAGCCACCGCGCCCGGCCCTCCAAGACCTCTTTTTAAAGGATAAATTCCTCTGGTGGATTTTAAATGTTTGGTAATACACACATACACACATTTTTAGAAATACTGCAGTACGAATTCGTAGCATAAAAAAAGTATCAAGCATAGGCTTTAAAAATGAAATGCCTTCTAACAGGGCCGGTGCTCCCAGTGCTATAAAAACTTTATAGGCCGGGCATAGTGGCTCAAACCTGTAATCCCAGCACTTTGGGAGGCCAAGGCAGGCGGATCAAGAGGGCAAGAGATCGAGACCATCCTGGCCAATGTGGTGAAACCCCATCTCTACTAAAAATACAAAAAAAAAAAATTAGTTGGGCTTGGTGACGTGCACCTGTAGTCCCAGCTACCCGGGAGGCTGAGGCAGGAGAACTGCTTGAACCCAGGAGGCGGAGGTTGCAGTGAGCGAGATGGCGCCACTGCGCTCCAACCTGGAGCCTGGCAACACAGCCAGACTCTGCCTCAAAAAAAAAAAATAAAATAAAAAAATAAAAACTTTATAAAACCCCCAGAGCCAGAGCAGTGTGAAGAAGAGGCAAGAACGACCCCCGGACCGACCAAAGCCCAAGCGCCACTGCATCCAGTGCCCAGTGCCTAGGTCCGACGGGAGTGGCCGCATCCACCACGCCCAAGAGAAAGGCTGGAGGGGATGCTAAAGGAGACAAAGCCAAGGTGAAAGACGAAACACAGAAGATCCGCAAGGTTGTCTGCTAAACCTGCTCCTCCAAAGCCAGAGCCCCTGCAGAGAAGGCAGAGAAGGCACCCAAAGGATAAAGGGAACAGCTGCTGCTGGCAATGAGGGGAATAACCCTGCAGAACATGGAGATGCCAAATCGAACCAGGCATGGGAAGCCGAAGGCGCTGGAGATGCCAAGTGAAGTGTGTGCGTTTTTGATAACTGTGTACTTTGGGTGGCTGTACAGCTTGAAATACTGTTTTTTTATCCAGTTTTATAAAAAGGCAGAATTTTGTTTCTTTTAAAAAAATGAAATGCCCTGTAAGTTTCAGGATTTTGTCTATTTTGTTCATCACTGAAACTGTAGAGTGTGGCACAGCACCTGGCACACACAAAGGTGCTCCATACATACCTGTTGAATGGAGCTGACTGAAGTGTTAAAAGAAGGAGAGATTGAATTTGCAGGCCTACAAGTTTCACCGGGATGAGCACCTGAAGACACCATGCAGAAGAAATCAGGAGTTGGTAATTAGAGCTTGCCTAGGGAGTGGGCAATAGGCAGAGTAGAGCTCTGTGTGGTCTCAGGTACCCACCTGCCGTCCATTCTAAAGTGAAGCCTTCCCCAATAGAAGGGATGTGTACTGCTCAAGTCTCAAACAGAAGCTGGCCTCAATGCATATACCTCCATCAAGATTTAAATTCGGCTAGTACAGGAGAAAAGTTTTCTTTTCAGGAAATTTCTTCAACAATCACTGTGGAAAACACACCAGGCTCTCAGCCAGGCCGGTGGCTCACACCTGTAATCCCAGCACTTTGGAAGGCCAAGGCGAGCGGATCACCTGAGGTCAGGAGACCAGCCTGACCAACACGGAGAAACACCATCTCTACTAAAAATACAGAATTAGCCGGGAGTGGTGGCACATGCCTGTAATCCCAGCTACTCGGGAGGCTGAGGCGGGAGAATCGCTTGAACCTGGGAGGCAGAGGTTGTGGTGAGCTGAGATGGCGCCACTGCACTCCAGTCGGCAACAACAGCAAAACTCTGTCCAAAAAAAAAAAAAATTACCAAGTTCTCCAGAACAGACAACAGGGCTCCGGGTGCTCCCCCATACCTTTCCCTTTGCAGTAGATAGAGTAAAATACTGAAAAGCTTCTACCTGGAGTTTCAGGTTTGAATCCTCTCTTCTGTCTCAAGCATGCAATTCTGTTCATCCACTTCTCTGCCAGGAGTCTCAGGCTACATTAAATGATACCTTGTTATATTCAACCTACGAGATCATAGATCCTGAAGAAGAGCAAAAGTCCTTATTTTTAGCCCAAACTCAACTAGTGATTACATTTTCAAAAAACAGAGTATGTAAGTGCTGAAGGGAAAAATCAGGAAATAATCTAACTAAAAAGCCACACTGTTAAGTTCTCTATCTTAATAATTAAGGGGCAGGGCACAGCGGCTCACGCCTGTAATCCTAGGACTTTGGGAGGCCAAAGCAGGCAGATCACCTGGGTCAGGAGTTCGAGACCAGCCTGGCCAATATGGTGAAGCCCCGTCTCTACTAAAAATACAAAAATTAGCCCAGCGTGATGGTGGGTGCCTGTAATCCCAGCAACTTGGGAGGCTGAGACACAAGAATCACTTGAATCCCGGAGGCAGAGGTTGCAATGAGCCTAGATTACACCACTGCACTCGACCCTGGGCAACAGAGTGAGACTCTGGCTCAAAATAATAATAATAATTAAGAACAGGTGTTTGCATTTAGCTACCTAGGACTCAGAAACAGAGCAATTTGTTGACTTTTAAGTATTTTACTGAAAACATGAATAATAAAATGATCAAACCAATCACGTGTTATCTTGTTATTCATTTGATACATAATAAAAAATCACAAATCATATTATCAATGCTACACTGTTCCATTAAAAAACTGTCTAAAAGAGAAGGCTATGTGTCAATTACACCAATTGTTTTCTATTTTTTCTTGTGTAAAGATTCTGTTATTAAATTATCCTGAATGAGGACATCGTCAGGAATCAAGACCCAAAGCAGACATCAGAGTAGAGTAGGAAGGGGACTAGGTTGGAATCCTGGCTCCATCACTAACCAGCTGTGTGATCTCGGGCAGGCTGTTTAACATTTTGTTTAGTAACTGCATTTAGTAATTAAGATTCTATTTCCTCACCAGAAAAATTTTGTTAACAGTGCCACTGGCGGGGCACAGTAGCTCAAATCGGTAATCCCAGCTCTTTGGGAGGCTGAGGCGGGAAAATTGCTTGATGCCAGAAGTTTGAGATCAGCCTCAGCAACCTGTCTCTACTAAAATAAAAATAGCTACTAATAGTCGTAGCTACTGAGGAGGCTGAGGCAGGAGGATCACTTGAGCCCAGGAGATGGAGGTTACAACATGCTATGATCACGTCACTGCACACCAGCCTGGACAACAGATGGAGGCTCTGTCTCAGAACAAAAAACAACAATAACTATTTCATAACGGCTGTCAGAATGTTAAAACTAAATGTGTTCCTAAATATAAAATACTTGGAGTAGTGCCTAACGCATAGTAAATACTCAATAACTATTGGCTTCTACACCAAAAAAATAGTTGATCAGTTGGTTATAAACCTGTTTGTTGTTTGTCTGTTTGTTTGTGAAAGGGTCTCCTTCTGTAGCCAGGCTGGAGTGTAGTGACAGGCTATCACGACTCACTGCAGCCTTGATACTCCACACCCACCAAGCTCAAGCAATCCTCCTACCTCAGCTTCTTTTTTTTTGTTTGTTTGTTTTTGAGATAGAGTCCTGCTCTGTCACCTAGGCTGGAGTGCAATGGCGCGATCTCGGCTCACCGCAACCTCCGCCTCCTGGGTTCAGGCAATTCTCCTGCCTCAGCCTCCTGAGTAGCTGGGATTACAGGCACGCGCCACCATGCCCAGCTAATTTTTTTTGTATTTTTAGTAGAGACAGGGTTTCACTATTTTGACCAGGATGGTCTCTATCTCTTGACCTCGTGATCCACCCGCCTCGGCCTCCCAAAGTGCTGGGATTACAGGCGTGAGCCACCGCGCCCGGCAGCGTTTGGCAAGTAATTTCTAAGCACAAAAAAGATACTCAGAAAATCACAATCTCTTCTTCCCTCAAAACCACCTAAGAAGTAAAAGCATTAAGTACTTTATAGAGCTGTGTAACAACCCTGAGCAGGTAAGTTTTACTCCAGAAAGAGAATACTCTATAACTACTTTGGAGGACTTTATCTTGCCCACCAGCCAGGGAATCCTGGCTCTTTGCTTTGAGGCTGCTTCAGATGCAGATCGCAAGGCTATGGCCTGATTCACGAGAGGCTCAATGAGGAGCTCCCAGGGCTCTTCTTATGTACCTCAGAGAGAGAAAATGCACTCTGAATGCTGCGCCCTGCTACTGGGCAGTTCTTGTATCAAACCCCACTGAGCAATCTTCTTAAAATACATCAGTACTTCCTCCTCATCTGATAAAATGGCAATAATAAACTATGCAAAACTAAGACTGAAGAGATTACAAATTTTGCTCAAAATTCATATAAAATTGCCCAGTAGACTCATCGGAGAGGCTCAAGGAACAAATTTCAGCTAGATATTTAAGTACCATATTTGCAACTATATTCTGAGTAACAGCAAAAAGATGGGAACATTTAACAGACTTGACACTTCATCCCCTGAGCTCCAGACAATCTCCTCTTAACATCTCATTTTCTTTGTACAAGACATCTATATTGTTCCCCTTTGCTAATGACATATATTTTTGAGCCAAAATCTCAGTTTTCTGACAGGACAAGAAAATTGACAGGTTTAATAGCACTCAAAAGACTTACTGCAAATACAACAGGTAAAGTAGTAATTGTAC
>NW_016107602.1:496090-502848 GCF_001604975.1 Cebus imitator
GTGTTACTGATAATATAATACCCTGCATTTCTGTAATGCTTTCCCTCTGAGGATCTCAATACTCTGGAACATTTTCTTTACACACAATAATCTTTACATACCAGCTGGGCACGGTAGCTCACATCTGTAATCCCAGCACTTTGGGAGGCTGAGGTGGGCAGATCACGAGGTCAGGAGTTCAAGACCAGCCTGGCCAATATAATGAAACCCCGTCTCTACTAAAAATACAAAAAGTAGCTGGGCATGGTGGTGCATGCCTGTAATCCCAGCTACTCTGGAGGCTGAGGTAGAAGAATCACTTGAACCCAGGAGCTGGAGGTTATGGTGAGCCAAAATCTCACCACTGTACTGCAGCTTGTGCAACAGAGCCAGATTCCATGAAAAAGAAAGAAAGAGAGAGAAAAAGAGAGAAAGAAAGACAAAGAGATAGGGGAAGGAAGGGAGGGAGGGAGGAAGGAAGGGAGAGAGGAAGGGAGGGAGGGAGGAAGGAAGGGAGGGAAAGAAAACTATCTTAACCAACTTTTTTAGTGCTCTGTAAAATAGTCAAAGATTTATAGGAACCAAGCAAAAACACAATCAAGGAAAAGCCATCTTTAAAATGGTAGAAAGCTTTGTGGTGTTTTCATTTATCTTTGCTGAACCCTCTCCCCAGTGTGGCAGAAGTCCTGATCTTAGAGCAGCAGCACCCCACTTCCCTCCCTTGAACCAGAGTGAGCACAAAAGACTTTATTTGGAAATCACTTTGTACATCTATTTGACCTGTCCGAGGGATACTTGAAGAATTGATGACTCTTGTTTTTGTTTTGCATAACTCAAAACATAGGTGGAAAAGGAAGTGGGCAATGATTGTAAAAGATGTAAGGTGGACTGCAGACTCACAGATGCCCAGAGTAAAAGGTTACAGGTAGAAACAATTAACAGACTGCTGAGGCCTGGAGGAGAAGTTGGGTTGAAACTCTGTCAGCAAATAGAACATCAAAAAGGAGTGGTGGGCCAGCCCTTTGGGAGACCAAGGCATGCAGATTGCTTGGGCTCAGGAGTTCAAGACCAGCCTGGGCAACATAGCAAAATCCCAATTCTAAAAAAAAAAAAAACCAAAAATTAGCTGGCCATGGTAACATGTGTCTGTAGTCCCAGCTACTCGGGTGCTGAGGCCAGAGGATCACTTGAGCCTGGGCTACCAAAAAATATAAAAATAAAAAAATATTAACTAAACACAAAATAATGTAGTAATGGAGGAAATGAGGACAAAAAAGCTATAGGACATACATTAAAAAAAAGATAACAAAATGGAAATAGTAAGGTCTTCCTTATAAGTATTTATATTAACTGTAAATGAGTTAAACTCTCCAATTAAAAGATAGAGATTGGGAGAGGAACATTACCAATCTAGCAGAGTAGGAGATACCACCTTTTATCCCTCCACCACTACAAAAAAACAAATATCGACAATTATTTATAGACCAAAATATTCCAAAGAGGACTCAAGACTCCATTAAACAATCTGCAACACAACGACACAATGAAACAAAACAAATAGAGAATATGCACATAGGAAAGATCACTGGTGAGATGAGCACACCTGAGACACAGGAGACTACCAGGAACAAAGAAGAAATGTGAAGACTATCCCTATAAGCAACACAGCAAGAACCACAATGATTCTCAGTGGTCTGCTCCACAGAGGACAGTACCATATGTTGTCACTGAGGTAAACAACAGCCGTTCCTGCTGGAGAACCTCAGAGAGGAAGATGTAGCTACACATTTTTCCCAGCTCCAAGAAGCAGCCACTATTAAGTCACTTCAAGAAAAGAGCTGTCAGCTGGGCACAGAGGCTCATGCCTGTAATCTTAACACTTTGGGAGGCTAAAGTGGAAGGACTGCTTGAACCCAGGAGTTTGAGACCAGCCTGGGCAACATAGGGAGACTCTCTACAAAAAACAAAATATTAGTATGGAGGTTAAAAGAAAAAAACTATAAAAAATAATATCTACAATAATTTGTTAAGAGATATACAACATAAAGAGATAAAAACTGTGACATGAAAAATATAAATTGTGCTAGGAGAAATGGAGTAACAGCATAGTTATTTTGTGTGATGAGAGTTACACTGTCACATAAAATAGCCTGTTACAGGGCGTTTTATGTAAGCCTCATGGTAACCACAAAGCAAAAACCTATAGTAGATACACGAAGAAAAAAGTTTTAAAAGTCAAAGCATATTCCTACGTAAAATCAACCAATCACAAAAGAAAACGACAAGAAAAAAAAGGAATAAAGGATCTACAAAACAACCAGAAAAAAAACTAACAAAATGACAGTAGTCTTTACCTATCAATTATTACCTTGAATGTAAAGAATTTAAATTCCTCAATCAAAAGGCCTAGGATGGTAGGGTGGGCTGGGTGTGGTGGCTCACATCTGTAATCCCAGCACTTTGAAAGGTCAAGGCAGGTGTATTGCTTGAATTCAGGAGTTCAGGGAGAATTGCTTGAATTCAGGAGGCAGAAGTTGCAGTCAGCAGAGATTGCGCCACTGCTATGACCAATTATTGAGTAGTTGAGTAGTACCCAAAAAATTGGACAACCTGGAGGAAATGGATAAATTCCTAGACACATGCAACCGACCAAGATGAAATAAGCAACAAATAGAAAATTTGACAGATCATTAACAAGTAGAGACTGAATCTTTTAAAAAACAAACAAACAAAATGTCTCCCACCAAAGCAAAGGCCAGGATTTGACGGCTTCACTGCTGAATTCTACTCAATATTTAAAAAACTAATACAGGTCAGGCATGGTGGCTCAAGTTTGAAATTCCAGCACTTTCAGAGGCTGAGATGGGAGGATTCCTTGAGGCCAGGAGTTTGAGACCAGCCTGGGAAACATAGCAAGACCTTGCCTCTACAAGAAATATTTTAAAAATTAGCCAGATGTGGTGGCACATTCCTATGGTCCCAGCTACTCAGGAGGCTGATGTGGGAGAATTGCTTGAGCCCAGGAGTTTGAGGTTACAGTGAACCATGATTGTGCCACTGTACACTAGCCTGGGCAACAGAGCAAAATCCTGTCTTAAAAAATAAAAAATAAAATAAAGAATTAATAAGGTCGGGCGGGATGACTCAACACTTTGGGAGGCCAAGGTGGGCAGATCACCTGAGGTGAGAAGTTCCAAGACCAGCCTGGCCAACATTGTGCAGCCCCATCTCTACTAAAACCAAAAATTAGCCAGGTGTGGAGGCAGGTGGTTGTAATCCCAGCTACTTGGGAGTATGAGTCAAAAGAATTGCTTGAACGTGGGAGGCAGAGGTTGCAGTTAGCAGAGATCGAACCACTGCACTCCAGCCTGGGCGACAGAGTAAAACACTTGTCTCAAAAAAAAAAAAAAAAAGAACTAATATCAGTTCTTCTCAAACTCTTCCAAAAAAATTAAAGAAGGGAAATATCCACACTCATGTATGAGACCAGCATTACCCTCATTACCCTGACACCAAAAGCAGAGAAGGACACTGCAAGAAAAGAAAGTTACAGGCCAATATCTCTAACGAACATTGATGTAAAAATCCTCAACAAGGTTGGGTGCAGTGACTCACACCTGAAATGCCAGAACTTTCGGATGCCAAGGTGAGCAGATCATTTGAGGCCAGTAGTTTGAGACCAGCCTGGCCAACATGGTGAAACCCTGTGTGTACTAAAAATTAAAAAAAAATTTAAAAATTAGCTGGGCGTGGTGGCAGCACCTGTAATCCCAGCTACTTAGGAGGCTCAGGCAGGGAAATCACTTGAACCGGGGAGGTGGAGGTTGCAGTGAGCCAAGATCGTGCCATTGCACTCCAGCCTGGAAGATGGAGCAAGACTCTGTCTCAAAAATAAATAAATAAATAAATAAATAAGCCGGGTGTGGTGGTGCACCCCTATTTTGCCAGCTCCTCAGGAAGCTGAGGCATAAGACTCACTTGAACCTGGGAGGCAGAGGTTGCAGTGAACTGAGAACGTGCCACTACACTCCAGCCTGGGTGACAAAGTGAGACTCTGTCTTAAAAAAAAAAAAAAGTCCTTAACAAAATACTAGCAAACCAGATTCAACAACACATTAAGAAGATCATTCACCATGAATTAGTGGGATTTATCCCTGGGTCGTAAGGATGATTTGACATACACAAATCAATAAATGTACTTTTGCCACATTAACAGAATAAAGAACAAAAAACATAATTATCTCGATAAATGTGAAAAAGATATTTGACAAAATTCAACATATTTTCAGGATAAAAAAAATTCATTTTTTTTTTGAAACAGAGTCTTGCTGTGTCGCCCACGCTGGAGTACAGTGGGAAAATCTCGGCTCACTGCAACCTCTGCCTCCCTGTTCAAGCTATTTTTCTGCCTCAGCCTTCCGAGTAGCTGGGACTACAGGTGCATGCCACCACACCTGGCTAATTTTTTGTATTTTTAGTAGAGATGAGGCTTCACCATATTAACCAGGATGGTCTCGATCTCCTGACCTCATGATCTGCCCGCCTCGGCCTCCCAAAGTCCTCGGATGACAGGCATGAGCCACCACACCTGGTGATTAAAAAAAACTCTTAATAAATTAGGTATAGAAAGAATGTAACTCAACAAAATAAAGGCCATATACAAGCCCATAGCTAACATACTCAATGAAAACTTGAAAGCTTTTCTTCTATGATCAGGAACAAGAGAAGGATACCCACTCTCAATACTGCTATTCAGCATGGTACCAGAAGTCCTAGCCAGAGTAAATAGGCAAAATAAATAAATAAATAAATAAAACACATTCAAATTGGAAAGGAAGAAATTAAATTATCCCTGTTTGCAGATGGCATGATTATAAATGTTTATAATTATATACACATCTCTAAAGACTCCACCAAAAAGCTACTAGAATCAATAGATTTAGTAAACCTGTAGGATATGAAGTCAACATACTCAAATCAGCAGCCTTTCTCTAAACTCACAACAAACTATCCAAAAAAGAAATTAAGGAAACAATCTCATTTACATAGCTATAAAATAAAATAACCTAGGAATAAACTTAACCAAGGAGGTGAAAGAGCTGAACACTGAAAATGATAAAACATTAATGAAAGAAATTGAAAACACAATAAAATGAAAAATATCATGAATTGGAAGAATTAGTATTGCTAAAATGTCCATACTACTGAAAGTGATCTACAGATTCAATGCAATCCGTATCAAAATGCCATTTAAATTTTCCACGGAAAAGGAAAAAGAATCCTAAAATTTGTATGGAGCCACAAAAGATGCCAAATAGCCAAAGTAAAAAGATGCTGGAGGCATCACACTACCTGACCTCAAAATCTACTACAAAGCTATGGTAATCAAAACAGCATGATACTGGCACAAAAACAAACACATAGATCAATGAAAGAGAACAGAGAGACCAGAAATAAATTCATGAATTTATGGTCAACAACTTTCAACAAAAATGGTAAGAATACACAATGGGGCAAAGATCATCTCTTCAATAAATGGTGCTTGCACAACTGGATATCCACATGCAGAAGAATGAAATTAGACCTTTATCTCACAATAATACAAAAATCAACTCAAAATGGACTAAAGGCTTGAATATAAGACCTTAAGTCATAAAACTACTAGAACTCATAATGGAAAAGCTCCAGGACATTGATCTGGGCAATGCTTTTTTGGATATGAACACCAAAGCACAGGCAACAAAAGCAAAAATAGGCAAATTGGACTAGATAGTAATTTAAAACTTTTGTCCATCACAGGATATAGCAGAATCAAATGAGATTATATCAAACAAAAACGCTTCTGAATAGCCAAGGAAACCATCCACAAGTAACATGTAACCTATAGACTGAAAAAAAAATGTGTAGACCATACATTTGATAAATGATTAATATCGAAAATACATAAGAAACTCAAACAACTCAACAGCAAGAAAACAAATAACCTAATTTTTGTTTATTTACTGCTCTTTTGAGACAGGGTATAGCTCTGTTGCCCAGGCTGGAGTCCAGTGGTGCAATCTCAACTCACTGCAACCTCTGCCTCCCGGGTTCAAGCAATTCTCCTGCCTCAGCCTCACAAGTAGTTGGGACTACAACCATGCACCACCATGCCCAGGTAATTTTTGTATTTTTAGTAGAGACAGGGTTTCACTATATTGGCCAGGCTGGTCTTGAACTCCTGACCTCAAGTGATATGCCCGCCTCAGCCTCCCAAAGTGTTGGGATTACAAGTGTGAGCCACTGCACCCGGCCTATCTATTATTTAGTTTTTTGAGACAGAGTCTTCTCTGTTGCTCATGTTGGAGTGCAGTGGTGCAATCATAGTTTCACTGCAGCATTGACCTCCCTGGGCACAAGTGATCCCTCATCTCAGTCTCTTTAGCAACTGAGACTCTAATAGGTGCTTGCCAACATGCCTGCGTAATTTTGTGCGTGTGTATTTTTTGTAAAGATGGGATTTCACCATGTTTACCAGGCTGGTTTTGAACTCCTGGGCTCAGGCCATCTGCCCAGTGCTGGGATGACAGTGTGAGCCACTGTGTCCAGCCCAAATAACCTTATTTTAAAATGGGCAAAGGACCTAAAGATACTTATTAAAAGAAGACATACACACCTGGCCAGGCGCTGTGGCTCACACCTGTAATCCTAGCACTTTGGGAGGCCAAGGTGGGTGGATCACCTGAGGTCAGGAGTTCAAGACCAGCCTGGCCATCATGGTAAAACCCCATCTTTATTAA
>NW_016107602.1:503327-518007 GCF_001604975.1 Cebus imitator
TAAAAATAGAACTACCATATGATACAGATATCCCACTACTGGATATATACCAAAAACAATGAAATCAGTGTGTCAAAGAGTTACCTGTACTCCCATTCATTACAGCATTGATTCACAATAGTCAAGATATGGACTCAACCTAAGAGGCCATCCGTGGAAGAATAGATTAAAAAAATGTGTTGGCTGGGCAAGGTGGCTCACACCTGTAATCCTAGCACTTTGGGAGGTCAAGGCAGGAGGATTGCTGGAGCTCAAGAGTTCAAGACCAACCTGGACAACAGAGGGAGACCCTCTCTCTACAAAAAATTTAAATTATCTGGGCATGGTTGCACATGCCTGTGGTCACAGCTGCTCAGGAGGCTGAGGTGAGAGGATGGCTGGGGCCAAGGAGGTCAAGGCTGTAGTGAGCCAGGATCATGCCACTGCACTTTCCTGGGTGACACAGCGAGACTCTGTATCAATAAAAGAAAGAAAGAAGAAAGAAAAAAAGAAAGAAAGAAAGAAAGAAAGAAGGAAAGAAAGAAGGAAAGAGAAGGAAGGAAGGAAGGAGAAAGAAGGAAATAAGAAAGAAAAAGAATTAAAGAAAGAAAGAAAGAAGAAAGAAAAAGAAAGAGAGAGAGAAAGAAGGAAAGAGAAAGAAAGGGAGGAGGGAGGGAAGGAAGGAAGGAGGGAGAGGGAGGAGGGGAAGGAAAGGGAAGGGAGGGAGAAGGGAAGAGAAAGAGAGGGAAGGAAGGTAACAGAGGGGAGTGGAGGAGAAAGAAGGGGAGAGGAGGGGAAGGAAAAGAAAGAGAAAATGTGGTATATGTAGCATATACACACAATGGAATGCTATTCATTCTTGACAAAGGACAACCTGTCATTTTCAACAACAAGGATGAACCTGGAAGATATTATGGTTGCTGCTGTTGTTGTTTGAGAAGTCTCGCTCTGTCGCCCATGCTGGAGTCCGGTGGCGCGATCTGGGCTGACTGCAACCTCCACGGAGGGTATTACGTTAAGTGAAATCAGCCAGGCACAAAAAGACAAATACCATGTGATCTCACTTATATGTGGACTGTAAGAAGTCAATCTCATAATAAAATGGTGGTTACCAGAGCCTGGAGAGATTGAGATGGTGGTCAGACACCACCAAATCTTAAGAGGAATAGTTCAAGAACCTATGTTACATGGTGGTGACTAAAGTTAATATATACTTGAAAATTGCTAAGAGAGATTTTGTGTCCTTGCCACAAAATAATAAGAATGTGAGATAAGGCATATGTTAACTAGCTTGATTTAGCCATTCCAGGTGTATACACATATCAAAACATCATGTTGCACACCATAACTATATACAATTTTATCAATTAAAATTAAGACATTGGCAGAATGCATTTTTAATAACAATCTAATGGTCAGGCACAGTGGCTCACACCTGTAATCGCAGCTTTTTCTTTTTTTTTTTTTTTTTTGAGATAGGGTCTCACACTGTCTCCCACAGGCTAGAGTGCAGTGGCATGGTCTCGGCTCACTGCAACCTCTGCCTTCCAGGTTCAATTCTCCTGCCTCCCAGGTTCAATTCTCCTGCCTCAAGCTCCTGAGTAGCTGGGGTTACATGTGTGTGCCACCACTCTAGGCTAATTTTTTTTTTTTTTTTTTTTTGTATTTTTAGTAGAAACAGTGTTTCGCCATGTTGGCCAGGCTGGTCTTCAACTCCTGGCCTCAAGTGATCCACCTGCCTTGGCCTCCCAAAGTGCTGAAATTTCAGGCATGAGCCACCACGCCTGCCCTAATCCCAGCATTTTGGGAGACCAAGGTGGGCGGATCACAGAAGTTCAAGACCAATCTGGCCAACATAGTGAAACCCCATCTATACTAAAAATAAAAATTAAAAAATTGGCTGTGCGTGGTGGCTCACGCCTGTAATTCCAGCACTTTGGGAGGCCAAGGCGGGTGGATCACCTGAAGTCAGGGGTTCGAGACCAATCTGGCCAACATGGTGAAACCCCCTCTCTACTAAAAATACAAAAATTAACCAGGTGCAGGCAGGCGCCTGTAATCTCAGCTACTCAGGAGACTGAAGCAGGAGAATCTCTTGAACCCGGGTGGCAGAAGTTGCAGTGAGCCGAGATCACGCCACTGCACTCCATCCTGGATGATAGTGAGACTGTCTCAACAACAACAACGAATTATAACAAAATACAAAAAATTAGCCAGGTGTGATGGTGTGCACCTGTAATCCCAGCTACTGGGGGTGCTGAGGCAGGAGAATCGCACAAACCCGGGAGGCAGAGGTTGCAGTGAACTGAGATTGTGCCATTGCACTCCAGCCTGGGTGACAGTACAAGACTGTCTCAAAAAAAGGGGGGAGGGAATTCATATCCAAAATATATAAAGAACCCCTACAACTTAACAACAACAACCACAATTTTTTAAATGGGCAAAGGACTTGATAGTTCTCCAAAAATACACAAAGCACATGACGCTGAACATTAGTCACTAGAGAAATGCAAATGAAATAACACTTCACACCCAATAGGATGGCTAATACAGCTAAAATGGAAAATAATATGTTGGCAAGGGTGTAGAGAAACTGTAACTCTCATGCATTCCTGGTCGGAATGAAAAATGATGCAATCCTGTGGAAAAGTTAAGCAGTTCTCCAAAAAGTTAAATGTAAAATTACCATATGATCCAACAATTCTACTCCAGGTATACATCCAAAAGAAGAGACAGCAGGGACTTCAGTAGATAACTAAACCAATGTTCGCAGCAGTGTTATTTGCAATAGCTAAAAGGTGCAAACAACCAATGTGTCAATCAACAGTTGGATAAACAGAATGTGACATAAACGTGCAATGGAATACTATTCAGCCATAAAAAGAGGTGAAATTCTGAGACATGAGACACACGGATATATGTTGAAAACATGATAAATGAAACAAGCTATGTAGACACAAAGGACAAGTATTTTTATTCCACTTACATACCTAAAATACGCAAATTCGTAGAGGCAGAAAGTAGAAGTCATCAGGGGCTGGGGGAGAAGATATGCATTAGGGAGTTCCTGTTTAATAGGTACAGAGTTTCTGTTTGGGATAATGAAAAAGTGCTGGAAATAATGGTGATAGCTGCCTAACATTGTGACTATACTTAATGTCATTGAATTGTACACTTAAAAATGGCCAAAACGGTACATTGTTACGTATATCTTACCACAAAAAACATTTAATTACAATTCAGAGGGTATTTAACCAGACCTTAAGGTAGTCTCTAATGATCCCTGTCTCCTGTTATTCAAACCGTATATCACCTTGTCCTGTAATAAAACAAGGCAAAAGGGACAGTGTGTGACTTACAGTCAGGGTCATAAAGAAATTGTGGCATCACATTTTCTTCTCAATCACTCATTTGGGGCTAACCAGTCATTTCATGAACAGCTCCATGGACAGGTTCACGTAGTTATCAACTGAGCGTCTGTCAGCAACCACGTAAGTGAGCTTGGAGGCAAAGCCTTCGGTACAATCGAGCTCTCAGACTTCACCCCTGTGTAGCACGCTAAGTGCAACCTTGTAAGAGCTCCTGAGCCAAAACAGCAAGCTGTTTCTGAATTTTTTTTAATTTCCCTTATTGATAACACCACGATACAATTTATAAGTAGCTTAGTTTTTTTCTTTTGAGACTGCTCTGTCGCCCAGGCTGTAGTGCAGTGGCACGATCTCAGCTCACTGTAACCTCCACCTCCAGGGTTCAAGCGATTCTCCTGCCTCAGCCTCCAGAGTAGCTGGGATTACAGGAGCGAGCCACCACGCTCGGCTAATTTTTCTAATTTTAGTAGAGATGGGGTTTCTCCATGTTGATAAGGCTGGTCTCGAACTCCTGACCTCATGTTCTGCCCACCTCAGCCTCCCAAAGTGCCTGGATTACAGGGGTTAGCCACCAAGCCTGGCCTTTTGTTTGTTTTTAGAGACAAGATCTCTCTACTCACTCTGTTACCCAGGCTGGAGTGCAGTGGTGTGATTATATAACAGCTCACTGCAGCCTCAAACTGCTACTCCTGGACTCAAGCGATCCTCCCAGCCCAGCCTCCCAAAGCACTGAGATTACAGGTAAGAGCCACATTGCTAAATTTTAAGGTAATTTGTTATGCAATAGATAACTTATACCAGGGATTTAATAAGGGTAGTGAAAAAAACGTTAAAGCAAAAGTCTAAAAATTATTAAATAATCACATAATGCTGCTATTTCATCACCTGAAATATTGCATAAAATTCCCTATTTTATAATAAACAGGTTTTTCAAGTTAGTGTGTAACAAATAATAGACTTTTTTTTTTTTTTTGAGACATAGTTTCGCTCTTGTCACCCAGGCTAGAGTGCAATGGTGCGACCTTGACTCACTGCAACCTCTGCCTCCTGGGTTCAAGTAATTCTCCTGCCACCCAAGTAGCTGGGATTACAAGCATGGGTCACCACACCCAGCTAATTTTGTACTTTTAGTAGAGGCAATGTTTCACCATGTCGGGCAGGCTGGTCTTGAATGCCTTACTTCAGGTGATTTGCCTGCCTTCACGTCCCAAAGTGCTGGGATTATAGGCATAAGCCATTGTGCCTAGCCTACAAACAATAGACTTTTAAAGGAACAAAGGAGAAAATGTCAATCTTAGGGACCAAGAAAGTTAAGCTGACACACAATACTGAAATGACTTGAATCAAATTTCATTGGCATTAAAAGTTTTTATTTAGAATTTGATCCACAATCTATACAAGTTATTTACAAGGCATGAAAATGGAAAACAGCACAAAATACAATTGAGGTATAAGCTCAGAGCACAGTATGTCATGTTTCAATAAATATAATTCAAAATTTGTAAACTAGGTGACCAGATACATGAGTCTTATTTTTAGTAAAACCATATAAAATATTTATTTCACGTGAGGTAGAGGACAGTTTTCTGTGTCATGTAATGCAACCAACCACAGCAACTTTAACCATAAAACTGTACATCATTGGCAAAATTTTAAATTTAATTATGGTCAATGTAGTCAATTATTTGCTTCAACAGTTGCAGAACAGATATTTCATTTACTGCCTTCACAGATTAGAAATTCAGAAATAATTTAAGACTATTATGTTGGCTTAAAATTATCAGGAAAAACAAATACTTCTAACAGGATAGTTAAAACAAGTATATTTTATTTCTCACAAACTAATTCCTCAAAAGATGTCCTACATTTAGCAACTGTTCTGTAGGACATGTTTACTAGAACTACTTTGTGCTTTCTTTGTTTTCAAGTGAGGTATCTATATTGAAGAAAAAAATCTTATATTCATTTTATATTAAACGAATTTAATAAACTATTTTGTTTTCTGGGCTTAATTTTTTTTGTTTTTTACATCTGATCCCTTTCTAATTCAAAAATTGTAGCACTACATAAGACATTTAATTCTATTACTAAATAGGCTCCAAATTACATTATACAGCTTAGAAGCCATTTAAATGAAAGGATTTACAAAAAAAAAAAAAAAAAAAAAAAAAAAAAAAAAAAAAAAAAAAAAAAAAAAAAAAAAAAAAAAAAAACCCTGTCCTTTTAAACAAAATGCAATAGAAAATACTCATATGCTTTTCTTCCAAAAGTGGAAATGCTTAAGTACCCTATACTAGAAAAAGGAAATTAAGCTCTGTCTATTTAATTCCACGATGTATAATACAGCAGTTATATGTCCCTTATTGCTGACAGCTTCGATTAAAAACTATTAAGTAGCTCCAAGCACAGAAACAGATGTACAGTATGAGCACAATTTTTCTTTATATTAATTTTGAATGTCCTATCATGTGGATTAAATGCATAAAGGACAAATAAAAATGAGGAATCTTCCCTAAGTAATCAAAACATATGTCTTATTGAGAAAATTTTAGAAGCTGATCAAAAATCTGCAGTACAAGCTTCGCAATTAATTCTAAGGAAATACCTTGACACATTTGATAGTACTTGAGTTTCCTTACAACTTTACTTTCCTTCAAACAGAAGCTACTGATGTGCAAAGAAACTGGTTGTTCTGTCATGACTTCTAAAAGATATGGATAACTTGCAAATATATACTTTATTTCACCTATTTTAATAGCTGCTTTACAATTCACTATGTACAAATGATTTTATATCTTAACTGGTAATATATTAAATATGTTATAAAATTAGTTCAAGAAGCACAAAACACCCTAACTCTCATGAACACAGAAATTCGAGCAAAAGAATATGCTTAAACAAAAACTAAAGCACACAACAAACGTAAATTGTTGGTCAAATCTTTTCATAGTATTATAAGTTACATTTGTGAAATTTAGGGTAGTTGAAGAGCTTCCTCAATAACAGCAGGAGGTTTTATATTTATTACCTTTATAGACTTGGTACCCTTTTCTCATAAAGTTTAGACTATAGAAACTATCACTACCCAAATTAAACATCATCCAAGCTAACATTCTTTCTTCCTTCTAAAGATGCAATAGCAAAACTTTTTATAGGTGTTCCTTTAATGCAGCTTTTTAGAGTAAACATTTTTACATTTTTCCTAAAAAGAATTATTTTTTGAAGTCTGAGGAAAAATCTGTTTGCCTGGTGAATTTGGCACACAAAAACTAACAACAAATCAAACATTAAGCTAACAACCAACACACAAAATAAGCATGCAAAGAACAGAATAAGTTTTATATGGATAAGATTTTAGCAGAGGCCACTTATAAGGTATTACAAAATCTCTATATTGTTTTCAAGCTATATGGTGCAGTTTAAAGTTACTTTTAATAATATGTATATTTACAATTGACTTAAAAAACTATTTTCAAGGAAGTTAGACAGAAACCTATGGCACATCAATGCATCTTCTGAAAAATGAAGACTATACAAAGTCATGTGGCAACTTTTCATTATGTGAAGGACTACAAAAAAATATTTCTTACTCAATTCTGACTTACAAGTTTATAATAATTTAATGGTGTTTAAGCACTGCTAAGAATTTTTAAATAACATATTTCAAGGATTAAGCAATTTATTTTAGAAGTTTTGGGTTGAAACAAATTAGTTTATCATTTACTAGGTAACATAAAGCAGAAAGGTTCTGAGTAAATTAGAAATATCAATGAAATTATAGGTGCTTGAGTTTGTCTTCCAAAACTCAGCTGAGCTATGACACAAATAATTCAAAATTTGCTTCTGCATATCATTTTAATATTTGCTCCTCCTTGAGAAGATTCCAAGAATCAACAAATAAAATTAGTGTTAGTATAGTAAAATTTAAATGGAAAATAGAAAATACACATTTAGGTCATACTCAATTTAGTAAATACACATTTGGGGAAGTACAAAATTATTTTTGGATATGTACTATTAAGCAAAATATGAAAATAACTGGTTAAATGGCAATCTAGTGATTTTTTTCTACACCATTATCTACCTTCTATGCTGGAAATAGGATCTAACCTTAACCCTAGCTAATTTATTTTAAAATAAATATAGTTCTCTTAAGTAATTTCATACATAGTACCTTATAAGAGAACATGAAAAACATTTACTATCCCATAAAATCCATGGGATAATAATGTTAATTAATGAGTTTTGGGAAACTTCCTTTAAAAACAAATCTAAGAATTTTACCTAATATATTTTAAGCCAAGAATTAACTAACATGAAATTTGCCATTAGAGAATGACAGACTTTTCTGTGCAAAAAAAAAAAAAGTGCAGAAGATGTTGTCCCTCCCAAAATTATGGAATTCCTTTACCTTCTGAAAATTACCTAAAAATCTTTTAGTAGCAGGTAACTAAGCTGTCCTATATGCATCTATCATACACTATCAGTTGACTGTAAATTCCTGATTTTGATATTAAGTAGTAATTGAAAATGGTCCATTCGTGCAAATTTTGGTAAGACTTAACATTTAAACATACAAAAGTCCAAAATAACCTTCAAGGTGTTTAACATTTTACAACTTAAAGGAAGACAAATTCATTATATAAATTTCAGCAAGACTCATAAGTACATATAAAAACTGTACAGGATTATGGATTGTATAGAAACTGATATACAACAATGGTATCAGTTTTCTTAAGAACATTAATACTTTCACACCACTATTAACACAAACAAAAGTACAGAAATTATTACATTTCATTTTTGAAAAATTGCTGCTTAAAAAAAATCTAAATATAACCACATTTAAACTAAAAAACAAATTACAACTGCTTCTTCTGTTTAGCAGCAGTGCATAACAACACATTATTCTTCCCCACTGTGCTCATGGGGTATGTTATAACCTCAATAAAATTTCTCCTAGGAGAGACATTAAAAAGAAGAAAACTAGTGGAAATTCATTCCACAATCTGAACAAAGTACAAAGTAAATTTGGTGCATGTTATTTAGTATACTATATCAACTTAGAAAGATTGTGTTAATGAGAAAAGGGGAGATTCAACTCCTTGAGTAACTCTATATACTTAAAATATAAAGCCACCATTGTATCTAAAATTGAGTCTGAAATACAGATAACAAAATGGACCACAGCTATTTTCCATCACATACTGCAGCTTTTAAAAAGGACACAATTGTTAAGTTTACATTAGAAATATAAGCAGATTACCTACTAGTTGAAACCATATGGTATTGTAACTAAGCTGATTTTTTTTAAAAAAGTACAAAGAAACATACATTTTCATTCATTTGGAAAATGTAAAAATTTAAGTACTAATATATAATCTCTTCACTTTCTCTGATCTACAAATGGGTAGAATGTCTAATTATCTTCATGCAGGTAAGTTCTTCAGAATTCAATTACCAAAGCAAGCAACAAACAAAAAACCTTGTCAATAATACACAGATAAATCTCTTTAACAGTTTCTAATTCTTAGCAGTCTTTGATGATTTCAGAATTTGCAGCTTTAGCTCTTTTATCATCATCTCTAACTTCTGTCTTGCTTCCCGCTCCTGTCTGAGTTCATCTTGGAGATCATGCCTATCGGCCTCTGCATGGTCCAGTCTCTGCCTCAGTTCTGCCAACTATGTGATTTAAAAGGCCACGTCAATTTAAATTGTTTTGCTTTTCCATTTAATCCTCATATCATAGCAAATACCTACTTTCAAATTACTTTTTATAAAATGAACTATTTCATGTATACTACATCTGTTAAGTATCTAATACTATTAATCTGACATCTAACAGGCCATTAAATTGAAGAAAAAGCAAAGGAACAAGAGGAACGAACACCTACAGCACGTTCATTATGCCCAGTACTCCACCACTCATCACAGCCTGCTCATGTTAGTTATTTGTTCATGATCCTTAAATTGTAAGATTCTATCAACGAAAGGGGATTGCTTATTTTTGCTCCCGTGCTTTTGAACATAACATGCAGTAGTTCCTGTTAATTTGCAGATTTGAAAGCTCATATAGTACATTAAAATAATATAACATTTGATATTCAGAGGGCTAGAGATTAGCAATTTACATAGCTAAACTATAATAACTCAATAAAAGTTTAAACTAATAAAACAATAAACATCAAAATAATCATCTTGGACAATACAGCATAAAGCTATGTTTAACAGAATTACCTATTCTGAAAAAGCTTAGTAAACTGAGCTTGACGAAAGGTAATTCCTTTATTAGAGATGTAACAGTTTCCATTTCCATGCTGAAAGGGCACCGTTAAGACAAACAATAATTCTTACCTGTGCTGCATATTCAGCCTCTTTGTCTTTTTCTAAATTTGAGTCACAGGTACATTTTTGCTTCATTGCCTGCTCCAATTTTTTCTCTAAGTCTTTCTGTTCAACATAAAATTCTTCCATTCTTTGAGCATGTTCATTCTGCAAAGATTCAAGCTCTTTCTCTAAATTCTGCTGTTCTTCAGTGAGTTCCTTCATAGATTTTGAACTACTCAGTATTTCTACTTCCTGTAAAGAATCACAATATAACTTTTACTTTATTTTCACCATGTTAAAATTTTCAGTTCAGAAAAAATATAGCACAGAAATTATCTAAAATTCAGCTATCATTAACAGTTCGATATACAGGTAATTATTTTGAAAAACTATTTTCTCAAAAACTTTTAAAGTATATTAAAATTGCTTATCAATGTAAAACAAAACAATAATCTTAAGCATATTTGTAGTATCTCATCCTGACTTTTCTTAGAATATACAGGGAGGCCAGGCATGGCTCACATCTGTAATCCAGCACTTTGGGAAGCTGAGGAAGGCAGCCCACAAGGTCAAGAGTTCGAGACCAGGCCGGGTGCGGTGGCTCACGTCTGTAATCCCAGCACTTTGGGAGGCCGAGGTGGGCAGATCATGAGGTCAAGAGATCAAGACCATCCTGGCCAACATGTTGAAACCCTGTCTCTACTAAAAATACAAAAAATAGCCGAGCATGGTGGCACGTGCCTGTGGTCCCAGCTACTCGGGAGGCTGAGGCGGAAGAATCGCTTGAACCCGGGAGGCGGAAGTTGCAGTGAGCCGAGTTTGCGCCACTGCACTCCAGCCTGGTGACAGAGCTAGACTCCGTCTCAAAAAAAAAAAAAAAAAAAGAGTTTGAGACCAGCCTGGACAATAACCCTGTCCCTACTAAGAATACAAAAATTAGGCGGGTGTGGTGGTGCATGCCTGTAATCCCAGCTACTGGGGAGGCTGAGGCAGGAGAACTGCTTGAACCCTAGAGGCGGAGGATGCAGTGAGCCAAGAACGCATCACTGAACTCCAGCATGAGCAAAAGAGTAAGACTCTGTCTGGGGGGTAAGGAAAAAAAAGAATATATAAAAGTAGCTTTTCATAATGTACTATATTATTTAGGTAACAATTTTACCATCTGAAGTTGTTGCTTCTTTTGCAAAATCAAGTTTAGTTTTTCCTGCTGTTTTACATAAATTCTCATTACTTCTTCCATCATTTTTCCCTTATCATCCTCACAAAAGACATCTTCCAGAAGAAGTGGAGATGCAGTAGCAGCATCATGACCAATTCCCACTCTGCTTATGTCTCTGACTAAGTTGCAAGTGGTAGACTCAGATTTCCTTTTACTTGTAGAATTATTTGAGACTGATGCATCTTGAGAGAAAAAAATTAAGTAACAAAGTATAAATATCACTCCATTAAGAAATCACTAGAACAATCCATAAATGAAATTTTTAAAATATTTCATTTATAAATTAAACCAAAACAAATAATATACTTAGGAATAAATTTAACAAAAGTAGTGCAAGTACAATGAAAACTACAAAACATCGTTAAAAGAAATTTAAGACCTAAATACATGGAAAGACACCCCAAATTCATGGGTTGGAAGAGTTAATATTGTTAAACAGTAATACTCCCCAAATTGATCTACTTATTCAGTGCAATCCCTATCAAAATCCCCACTGGAATTTTTGCAGAAATTGACAAGTGGATTCTAAAATTTATATTGGAAATGCAACAAACCCAAAGTAGACAAAACAATCTTGAAAAAGAATAACAAAGCTGAAAAACTCACAATTCCCAATATCAAAGCTTACTACAAAGCTACAGAAATCAAGACTGTGTGATGACTTAAGGACAGACGTACAGATCAGTAGAACAGAATTCAGAGTCCAGATATTTTTAAAACTCATACTTTATAAGGCAATTGTTATTGACAAAGGTGCCAAAGCAATTCAATCAGGAAAGAATAATCTTTTCAACATATGGACAACTATATCCACATGCCAAAGAATAAGGTTGGACCTTACACAGTATACAAAAATTAACTCAAAATTGATCAAAGACCTAAATCTAAGAGCTACAATCCTTAAATATACATTTCTTGGCTGGGTGTGGTGGCTCAAGCCTATAATTCCAGCACTTTAGGAGCCCAAGGCAGGTAGATTACCTGAGGTCTGGAGTTTGCCACCAACCTGATCAACATGGTAAAACCCCGTCTCTACTGAAAATACAAAATAATTAGCCAGGCATGGTGGCATAGCAGGCAGATCACCTGAGGTCAGGAGTTCAAGACCAACCTCACCAACATGGCAAAAACCCCCGTCTCTACTAATAATACAAAAAAAATAGCCAGGCGTGGTGACCCACGCCTATAATCCCAGCTATTCAGGAGGCTGAGGCAGGGAAAATCACTTGAACCCAGAAGGCAGAGGTTGCAGTGAGCTGAGATCGCGCCATCACACTCCAGCCTGGGCGACAAGAGCAAAACTCCATCTCAAAAAAGAAAAGAAAATATTATAAAACTAAATTAGTTGTGAAGATTGCACAACTTTGTGAATATATTTAAAACCACTGAACTGTATGCTTTAAAAGGGTAAATTGTATGGTATATGAATTATATCTCAATAATTTTTTAGAAATCACTAGAATTAATTTGGGAAATAAAATGCAATGCAAATATGGCATAATAGTCATTACTAATTTTTGTTTACCATATTTAAATCCAAAGAAAACTGAGTTTTAGAAATCTCAAAATTGGCCACGCCTGGTGGTTCACATCTGTAATCCCAATGCTTTAGGGGGCCAAGGCAGGAGGCTAAGAGCTTAATGCCAGCCTGGGCAATACAGTGAGGCCCCGTCTCTACAAAAAATTTAAAAATGAGGCGGGCACAGTGGCACGCACCTGTAGTCCTAGCTACTAGAAAGGCTGAGGTGCAAGGACTACTTGAGCCCAGCAATTTGAAGCTACAGTGAGCTATGAATGCACCACTGTGTGCATTCTAGTCCACCAGCCTAGAGCAACAGAGCGAGACTCTGTCTCTAAATAAGAAAAACAAAACAAAACAAAAGGCCTTCAAAATTAATGCAGAAAACCCCCAAGAATCTCAATTCTCTACAAAAAATTAAATAACTAGAGGACCCTCGAATCATTCCAAGGCAGCTAACGTAACTGTCACACTGCCCAATCATCAAGCAAAGCTGTGCTGCTATACGGATGGTAGGTAACACAGGCAACAGCTGCAGACATGTCTCATTTAATCCACCGTATTTTAAAAGGCATGGTAAGTGGCGACCTATTTTTCTTTTAGATAACCAGCCAGTGTTCCACATTTATGACAAATGCCTGGTGCGCAGAGTTTTCAATCCTTGCTTTATTCCATAACTAAGCTTCAATGAGTTCTATATCTAACTACTTTTACTTACATATACTTCTTAGTATTAGTTAAGCGTTGTCTCAGTTCATGGCAAATTAGAAAAATAAAGGTCGAGTGTGGTGGCTCACAGCTGTAATCCCAACACTTTGAGAAGCCAAAGCAGGAGGAACACTTGAGCTCAGGAGTTCAAGACCAGCCTGAGCAACATAGCAAGACCTATTCTTAAAAAAAAAAAAAAAAAAAAAAAAAAAAAAAATTTTTTTTTAATTAGCCAGGCACAGTGGCATGTGCCTGTGGTCCTAGCTACCAGGGAGGTTGAGTGGGAGGATCACTTGAGCCAAAAGGTTGAGGCTGCAATGAGCCATGACCCCAACCCTGCACTCCAGCCTAAAAAAAAAAAAAAAAAAAAAAAAAAAAAAAAAAAAAAAAAAAAAAGGACGAAAGAAAAACAAGGATCTACTAAAGAAATCTGACAGCAAATAAAAGGTAGGAAAGAAAAATATTCAGACAAAAATAACTTGCAGTCTTAGGCCAAGTAGCCTATCTCAGTCTCTCGAGCTAGCACCATACTACAAAAGTATAGCAACTGTGATTAAAAGAAAAGAATTTTGAAGGGTAGCATTTTTAAAGGTAAAAGCTCCAATTATCTGAAAATTTAGCTTAAACAAAAAGCCTGTTTGAAAATGCTGAGTAAATGTGTTCATTAGGTATTTAATTTTAGAAAGATAATCTCTGAATACTTACCTAAACGGCTACATAATTCTTTACTTGTTTTTAAATCCATTTTCTCCTGTTCCTCAAGTGAGACATCTGGATAAGACACCGTTTTTTGATGTTTACCACTACTGTGAGCCTTCTCTGACTGTCTTGATATGGACTTACTTGCCTCTGTCTTTGTGAGCTCTTTAGACTGGGATACAGCAGAAGTAAGCGACACATTGGGGGCAACCACTTTATCACACATGTATAAGTAGTAGCTGAAAACATGTAAAAGCAAAACAAGACATATATTACATATTACGATTAAGTAAAAATCAAAATATGTAACATGCATTTCTGTGGTTAAACTCATTTTTTTTTTTTTTTCTAACAGCACAGCCTGGAAAACTCTTTTTTTTTTTCCCCCCCAAATAAAAGCAGACAATATTATAACTCAGAAAATAAAGGTCACAGAAAAGAATTCTTAGAAAAAAAATTATCAGCACTTTAGGCATTACAAACAAAATTATAAGGGATTTTTTTTAGTTTGTTAGTAATTCCTTTTTTTTTTTAAGAGACAGGGTCTCACTCTGTCACCCAGGCTGGAGTGTAGTGGCATGATCATGATCATGGCTCACTGTACCCTCTAACTCCTGGGCTCAAGCAGTCCTCCGCAGCATCTCAGGTAGCTGGAAATACACATGCCCATGTTTTTTTTTTTGTTTGTTTGTTTTTTTAAGAGATGGGGTCTTGCTATGCCACCAAGCTGGTCTTTAACTCCTGGGCTCAAGTGATATCCCTCCTACCTTGGACTCCCAAAGCACTGGGATTACAGGCGTGAGCAACCACACCCAGCTTGCAAGTAATTTCTTTCTTTTTTTTTTTTGGCAAGTAATTTCT
>NW_016107602.1:519052-521569 GCF_001604975.1 Cebus imitator
GACTCAGTCTCTTTAACAATCACCGTGCTTGGAGAGAATATAGATTTACACTAATAGATAAAAATCTAGGATTTATAAGTAGATATAAGTAGATTTCTAAGTAGATAAAAAACATAAAAAACTTATAATCTAGGGTGCACCTTTATCGAAAAAGTAAAATCCTGATTTTGAGAGGTGTGATTATTAAGAAAACTCTAAGTTTCAAAAGAATTTATTTTTAAAATATTCAAGTTGCAGGCCGGGTGTGATGGCTCACGCCTGTAATCCCAGCACTTTGGGAGGCTGAGGCAGGTGATCACTTGAGGTCAGTAGTTCGAGACCAGCCTGGCCAACATGGTGAAACCTCATCTCTACTAAAAATACAAAAATTAGCTGGGTGTAGAGCAGATGCCTATAATTCCAGCTACTCAGGAGGTTGAGGCGAGAGAATTGCTTGAACCCAGGAGGCGGAGGTTACAGTGAGCTGAGATTACACCATTGCACTCCAGCCTAAGGAACAGAGTGAGACTCTGTCCAAACAAAAAAAAAAGAATTAAAGTTGCATACCAAACTCCTCAAGAATTGGTTTACCTCTTGAAGAAAAGTAAGAAATTAAAGAAGAACTTTCATTTTTTACTTTAGGGCAAACAGAAAATGATCTATTTCTAGAAAACACACAGAAATACATAGTAAAGGTTATTTCAGATATTCAATGTAATTTACAATTCATTTCATTTTAGATTCTTTGAAATTTTTTCTCATAAGACTGACTAAACAATTCACCTACAATTTCCATATAATGACAAATAAAACAAAAAATATATTAAATACCAATGCATATACTTAAAAATAATTTTGAATTTTCAAAGATAATCTATGATTAACAAAAAAGCCTGAAACTAAAGAAATAAATTCCTGGCCGGACACAGTGGCTCATGCCTGTAATCCCAGCAATTTGGGAGGCCAAAATGGGTGGATCACCTGAGGCCAGGAATTTGAGACCAGCCTGGCCAACACTATGAAACCCAATCTCTTCCAAAAATACAAAAATTAGGTAGGCGGGATGGTGTACGCCTGTAGTCCCAGCTACTCGGGAGGCTAAAGAGAATCGCTTGAAGCCAGGAGTCAGAGGCTGCAGTGAGTTGAGATCACACCACTGCACTCCAGCCTGGGTGACAGACCAAGACTCCATCTCAAAAAAAAGAAATACCCACGTCCCAGAAATAGTCCATGGCATATCACTGTTGAATGAATGAAGAAACAAATGAATATCAACTCACCTGGGATGTAAAAATGAATGTGTCTGAGAAACATGGTCACCTTCCTGCTTTATAACAGGATACCATGACTGTAATTCCATTCCTGATGGTGCATCTGTCTGCAGAAAAATATGGAAAGGAAACATTTATTGAAGGAACAATGTGATGGTTAATTTTATGTGTCAACCTGAGTGGGCCACTGGGTAAAGACAAATCACATTATTTAAGAGTCATCATGCCAGGCACAGTGCCTCACACCTGCATTCCATTAGCCAGGTGTGGTTCATCCAGGGACCACAGGTGCACAGTCAGGTGTGGTGGTGTGCATCTGGCGTCCCAGCTACTTGGGAGGCTGAGGTGGGAGAACCCCTTGAGCCCAGAAAGTTCAGGCTGCAGTGAACCATGATTGCACCACTGCACTCTATCTTGGGCAACTGGGTGAGACCCTGTCTCAAGAGTCATTTTCCAATAAGGCAGTCTTCCCGTGAAGAAGCCTGTCTAATCACCTGAAACTCAGGGACACCCACATGAACTATTCCATCACAAGAACAGTTTCAGTATGCATGTTAACATGAAGCACCAGAAATGATTCCATCAAATTTCATACTTACGAAATCTATTTTTTTTTTTTTTTTTTTTGAGATGGAGTCTTACTCTGTCATCTAGGCTGGAGTGCAGCGGCATGATCTCAGCTCACTGCAACCTCCACCTCCCAGGTTCAAGCGATTCTCCCTGCCTCAGTCTCCTGAGTAGTTGGGATTACAAGTACCCACCACCAGGCCCAACTATTTTTTGTACTCTTAGTAGAAACAGGGTTTTGCCAGTTAGTTAGCCTGGTCTCAAATTCCTGAGCTCAGGTGATTCCCCCTCCTCAGCCTCCCAAAGTGCTGGGATTACAGGCATGAGCCATTGCAACTGGCTAAAAATCTATTTTAAATAATAGAACTCTGCAAAGGTAACAGCAATGGAAAATTCTGATTCCTATTCCCATACTACAATCAGCTAGACTATACCCCAGCCTTATAGTATGTGTTAGCATATTAACTAGGTACCATTCTACAGCAATACTTTGCCAAATTAAATCCAAAGCCACGTTATTTGTTAACACTTATCGTTAAACCATATTTCCTACTAAATATGAAAAGCATTTTTAACGCTTAAGGATGAACTATAACTAAAAATAAAGAAAAATAAGGAGCGAGGTAACTGCCAACTTAATGAACATCTACCTGCCGAGAACTTTATACAACATTCTTTTTTTTTTTTTTTTTTTTTTTTT
>NW_016107602.1:521634-523398 GCF_001604975.1 Cebus imitator
GCCCAGCTAATTTTCATATTTTTAGTAGAGACGGGGTTTCACCATGTTGACCGGGATGGTCTCGATCTCTTGACCTCGTGATCCACCCGCCTCGGCCTCCCAAAGTGCTAGGATTACAGGCTTGAGCCACCGCGCCCAGCCTTACAACATTCTTAATTCTAACAAATATTCCCCATTAGGTAGGTATCATTTCCATTTTACAGATGAGAAAACAACTGAGGTTCAGAAATTGAAGAGGAACGGGGTGCAGTGGCTCACGCCTGTAATCCCAGCACTCTAGGAGGCCTAGGCGAATGGATCACCAGAGGTCAGGAGTTTGAGACCAGCCTGGACAACGTGGCAAAACCCTGTATCTACTAAAAATGCAAAACTCAGCCATACATGGTCATATACTCCTGCAAGCCCAGCTACTTGGGAGGCTGAGGTGGAAGAACTGCTTGATTGTGCTACTACGCCCCACCCTGGGCGACAGAGTGAGACCCCGTCTCAAAAAATAAAACAATGAAATAAAATAAAAATACAAAAAATCAGCCAGGTATGGTGGCTGGTGGCACACACCTGTAATCCCAGCTACTCGGGAGGCTGTGACAGAAGAATTGCTTAAACCCAGGAGACAGAGGTTGCAGTAAGCCAAGATCATGCCACTGCACTCCAACCTGGGCGACAGAGCAAAATCATCTCAAAAAATAAAAATTTTTTAAAAATTAAAATTTTAAAAAAGACATTCAAGAGGAAAAAAAGAATAAATGACCTGTGGTTACTAACTTCTCCCTTATTTTGATTTGCTTTATTTACACTTTGTTCCCCCTTCATCCCCCACATATTTCCTGTTATATGAAATTGCCTTGCTTTTGTGGGAATAAGATACCTAAAAGAGGGAGGCAAGACTCACTGGTGAGGGAAAGGGGAAAGGGGGAATGGGGAGCTGAAAGAAGTGGCATGGTTAAGATGAGCAACAAAAACAGAAGTTAACAGCAAACCCAGAAAAGTGAGGGAGAACAAGATTAGGAATGAGTTAACCTAGGGATAAGACAAAAAGGAGAGCTGGGTATTTTTCTAAACCCTGCCTTTAAGAGGCTCCATGGCTCCATGGCCGGGCATGGTGGCTCATGTCTGTAATCCTAACACTTTGGGAGGCCGAGGAGGGTGGATTCACCTGAGTCGGGAGTTCAAGACCAGCCCGGCCAACACAGCAAAACCCAGTCGCTACTAAAAATATAAAAATCAGCTGGGCACGGTGGCGCACGTGTGCAATCCCAGCTACTCAGGAGGCTGAGGCAGGAGAATCACTTGAGCCCAGGAGGCGGAGGCTGCAGTGAGCTGAGATTGTATCACTGCACTCCACCCTGGGCAACAGAGCCAGATTCTATCTCAAGAAAAGCAAAGAGGCTCCAATTCCGGCTAGGTGTGGTGGCTTACTCCTGTAATCCCAGCACTTTGGGAGGCCAGGGCAGGCAGATCACCTGAGGTCAGGAGTTTGAGACCAGCCTAGCCAACATGGAGAAATGCCATTTCTACAAAAATTAGCCTGACATGGTGGCAGGTGCCTATAATGCCAGCTACTCAGGGGGCTGAGGCAGGAGAATCACTTGAACCCAGGAGGCAGAGGCTGCAGTAAGCTGAGATCACGCCACTGCACACCAGCCTGGGTGACAGAGCACGACTCTGTCTCAAAAAAAAGATCAAACACCTCATGTTCTCACTCATAGGCGGGTGTCAAACAATGAGAACACATGGACACAGGGAGGGGAGCACTACACACTG
>NW_016107602.1:526759-527975 GCF_001604975.1 Cebus imitator
TATATATATATATATATATATATAATTACTAAAATTGATTCACATATTTAAAAGTTTTTCCTATAATGAATACTGAAATCTCAAATCTTCAGAGTATCAAGCAAATTCTAAATTTGTTCAAAGACCTTGAATTGAAATCTGACTCAATTTTTATCATTAAGTTCATTTCAAAACTCTACAGTTTGATTTGTATAAGTAAGTTTTATCTTTATTCATGAGCCAAGCATAGCATCTGTTTATTTCTGTCTCTAAACTTCAGGTGCCACCTTAAATAATTGATGGCACATTCCCTTATTTTTAAACAGCCATCCCCCTTAGTTTCTATTCTTTATTTATTTCCTAGTCTTGACCAACCCAGTAAGAGTCAGACTAGGGCTTCTAAGGAATCTTAAAGATCACCTAGCATAGTCCCCTAGCCAATGTCTGAATTCCCTATTTAAAATCCGTTAAGTGGCTATGCAGCCTCTGCTTAAACGGCAGCTTGAGATCAAGAACCAGCCTTATCTTTGTATTTTTAATACCTAGCACTATGCCTAGCATGTAGTAGGAACTCAACAGATATTTGTTGAATGAATTCTGAATGACAGTGACACTCATTAAGTCCCAAGGTAGCCTTTTACAAGGTTATTCTGCTACCACAAAACTCTTGGTCTCTTTCACATTTGATGTTGTTCTACTCCAAGAAGCACCAAGGAAGCCCAGCGGTTTCTACGGCTGCATCTTATCAAAGATATAAATTCAACAATACAAATGTTGGGGAAGCAAATGTTGCAAGTTAACTTTACCTAATATGCTGTGGTAAGCCATAAACACATTTATAACAAATTATCTTAACTGTATGTTCAAAACAATTAAGAAAAGCACAATGTTTATTATACAACAAAACATTCAGAGGCATGCCAGATTTCTCATCTATTCTGCATTTGTGTCAACATACAAATTAGGTTTTCAAAAAAAAGAACAATATAATTAAATGGCTCAGCAGTAATGCTACTAATCAGGAATAAAAATTAGATACCAAATTATGAGTATCTACTGCCTTGTATCTTACCTTTCAACATGGGAATTATTTGTTTCTTAGTGTATTTAAACATTATAATAGCCGGGCACGGTGGCTCAAGCCTGTAATCCCAGCACTTTGGGAGGCCGAGGCGGGTGGATCACGAGGTCAAGAGATCGAGACCATCCTGGTCAACATGGTGAAACCCCGTCTCTA
>NW_016107602.1:528285-531048 GCF_001604975.1 Cebus imitator
TAATAAAATACATTATATTACTTGCCAAAGAAGCGGGTCATTTAGTAGCTTATGTTAGAGCCTTAACATTTCAAAATGCTCTTATCACCCACTTTCTCCATCATTATTTACCCCAAAATGAACAGATAGCATCTTCATTTCAAACACATAAGCAAAATTTCAGACACATTAATTTCATTCCAAAGGTTCTTTCTTAGTCATAAAACTCCAAATAATGTCTACAAATGCAAAATTTAAACAATTCCAAAATACACAGTAAGAGAAGATAGGTAAATAAAAATTAGAAAGCATTTTATTAGTTTCTCTAAATTTCTGCACCTTCACAAGGTTATTCTGTATACATGACCCTTTGATAATCAGATTTCCTAATGAAGAACCACTGTATTTTAGTGATACGATGCTAGTCTCACAATGAAAAATAATTTAGAGAGCTTGAGTTCATTTACAAAAACTTTTGTCACTACTTTCTAAATACAAAAGCAATTCCACCTGCTCAACATTATTCATGGACAAATATTCAAATTTGTATTTGAAAACCCTTTAAAATTCCTAGACTTTTTTTCTTGAGACAGGGTCTTGCTCCGGGGTACAGTGGTATAATTATAAGTTACTGCACCCTCCAACTCCCAGACTCAAGGGATCCTTGTGCCTCAGCCTCCCGAGTAGCAAGGACTATTAGCAAGTGCCACCAAGCCTGGCTAATTTTTTTTAATTTTTTTTGTAGAGATGGGGGTTGCACCATGTTGTCCAAGCTGGAATTTATTTTCAATAATAAATCTTGCTTTTAGGTAGCACTCTGGTTTTTAATTACAGTGTCAGAGTAATATTTTGATCTTTAAGTTCTAATGACAAACATTAATAAACTAAAGAAATCAAGATAATGCCTCAAAACACTGGCAGGAGGTTCAAAATTCCAACAAAAAACAGAATTAAGTCTTTTTAAAAACATGTGAAATGGAAGGCCGGGTGTAGTGGCTCATGCCTGTAATCCCAGCACTTTGGGAGGCCAAGGTGGGCGGATCACCTGAAGTCAAGAGTTCGAGACCAGCCTGGATAACAAGAATACAAAAAAGTAGCTAGTCGTGGTGACGTGCACCTGTAGTCCCAGCTACTTGGGAGGCTGAGTGAGGCAGGAGAATCACTTGAACCCGGAAGGTGGAGGTTGCAGTGAGCTAGGATAGCACCACTGCACTCCAGCCTGGGCAACAAGAGCAAAACTCCATATGAGGTCAGGAGTTCAAGACCAGACTGCCCAACATGGTAAAACCCCATATCTACTAAAAATACAAAACAATTAGCCAGACATGGTGGTGCTACTGTGGGGGCTGTGACAGGAAAATTGCCTGAACCCGGGAGGCAGAGGTTGCTGCGAGCTGAGATCATGCCACTGCACTCCAGCCTGGGCGACAGAGACTCCATCTCAAAACAAAAAAAAAAAAAAAAAAAAAAAAAAAAAAAAAAAAAAAAAAAAAAAAAAAAAAAAAAAAAAAAAATTTTAAAGTACTGTAAGTGATAAAGATTAATTTTTAATTTTATGTCCATAAAAAAGAAGCAGTAGTGTAGGTTGGCAAATTTAAGTCTATCTACTTAATGGCATACTTACACAAGAAATAAAATATAATGCATATGAAATGCACATTACTTTGTTCTGACCCAAAATAAATCATTAGCAACCTTATTAAACACATGACTGGATACAAAGGAAGTGAATATATTTCATCAGAGTTTTTGCTGTGTATAATACTAAAACATTCAAGTGGTCAACAAATGATTTCAGGAGTATAAAGACACCCTATCAGATAGCTGCCAACAACGCTTACTCAAAGAAACGGAATCCCTCAGTACAGTATCAGGCTTCCTTAATACTTCCAACTTGTGAATGAGTGTTTCAACAACTGAAACAGAACAGTGTTACAAGGTGGCAAATAGCTACTTAGAGATTTTTAAGGCTTAGTCTTAGGCCTCACTTCACTGTAATCATTAGAATCCATCAAACTAATGCAAAACTGGGACAGTATGATCTAAGCATCTGCACTAACTGATCAAAGACAGATCTTCAGGAGTCATGGCAATGTCTGCTGTTTCAATAGGCTGAAAGATCATACCACCTACCTCACAAAGCCAATTTTAGGTTTGAGATGCTTAAAAATGCTCACAGAAAAAGCAAAGGCTCAAGTTCTTATAACGATTTTGCAACTAGAGATGCGCCACGGCTTTGGTAGTGGCAGCAGCTCAATCTGTAACTGAGCAGTGCTAGCACCTCCTCCAGCAGACTGTTGCTGTCAGCCAGCCCCCTTCTCCACGGTAACCAAGACCGAAAGGCCGTGATCAAAAATGCGGACATGTCAGAAGAGATGCAACAGGACTCGGTGGAGTGGGCTACTCAGGCACTGGAGAAATACAACATAGAGAAGGACATTGTGGCTTATATCAAGAAGGAATCTGATAAGAAGTACAATCCTACCTGGCATTGCATCGTGGGGAGGCACCTCGGTAGTTGCGTGACACATGAAACCAAACACTTCATCTACTTCTACCTGGGTCAAGTGGCCATTCTTCTGTTCAAATCTGGTTAAAAGCAAGGACTGAAAAGGTCAGGCGTGGTGGCTCACGCCTGTAATCCCAGCACTTTGGGAGGCCAAAGCGGGTGGATCACCTGAGGTCAGGAGTTCAAGACCAGCCTGGCCAACATGGTGAAACCCCATCTCTACTAAAAATATAAAAATTAGCCGGGCATGGTGGTGCACACCTGTAATCCCAGCT
>NW_016107602.1:533916-536427 GCF_001604975.1 Cebus imitator
CAAAGTATTGCTTTTGAATTTAAAAAAAAAAAAAAAAAGTCAGGGATAGGGAGGGTCCACATATCCTGTTACTAACAGAATGAGCTCCAAAAACTTGATTACTCTGAAGTCATTATAAAAATTGTTTTGGGCCAGATGCAGTGGCTCATGCCTGTAATCCCAGCACTTTGGGAGGCCAAGGCTGGTGGATCATCTGAGGTCAGGAGTTTTGAGACCAACCTGGCTAACAAGGTAAAACACCGTCTCTACTAATACAAAAAATAATAATTAGATGGGCACGGTGGCAAACGCCTGTAATCCCAGCTACTACGGAAGCTACTTCAATAGCTTGAACCTGGGAGGGAGGCAAAGGTTGCAGTGAGCCAAGATTGTGCCATTGCACTCCAGCCCGCGTGACAAGAGCAAAACTCCCTCTCAAAAAGTTAATAAATAAATAAAAGTCATTTTGTAAAAAATAAGGAAAGCAGGCGGATATGGTGGCTCACACCTGTAATCCCAGCACTTTGGGAGGCCGAGGTGGACAGATCACCTGAGGTCAGCAGTTCGAGACCAGCCTGACCAACATGGAGAAACCCCGTCTCTACCAAAAATACAAAATTAGCCAGGCGTGGTGGCGCATGTCTGTAATCCCAGCTACTCGGGAGGCTGAGGCAGAAGAATCGCTGAAATCCGGGAGGTAGAGGTTTCGATGAGCCAAGATCTTGCCACTGCACTCCAGCCTGGGCCATAAGAGTGAAACTCCGTCTCAAACAAAAAAAAAAAAAAATGAGGCAGGCATGCTAAACAAACCCTTATCCAATCTAAGCAGATCTGTTTGGTCTCCAGTATTCAAAACCTCAATGTGATATCAACCAAATAATTGGAATGGACACTATCTTCAATGTATCTTTTGGGGTTGTAAGTCTAAAACAACAAAATAATTCAGAAAATGTTTCTGTTATAAAAAACTTTCACACTTTCTTCTTGCATACTTCATTTTGCTAAGTAAACAAATATCCAACTAGTCTAATTACTGTGTATAAAAAACTATAAATGAGATACATTTGAACACAATACTCAGTTATCTTATTTGTCTCAGAAATATAATTCTAGATAAGAAAATGTTTGAGGAAAGGAAGACTCCTCAAATACATAATATTTAAATAGCAGTTTGAAATACCTTCCTACATTTCTGCAGTAAAGCCTCTTAACTTCCAAAATGCTCATTCTCTTGTTTGATGAGTTATATTAACAGTTTACCTGCAAACTGTGTCTGTTTAAAGGTTAAGCCATCTGTAAAAGAAAATCCAAATATTCTAAAATATAGTTTAGTGTTATTTTTTAAAAATCTATCCAGTTAAAAAAAAAAGAAAAATTTAATGGAGTGCCTTTGACGTGCCAGGCTTTAAACTGGGCTCCAAAAAAAAAAATAGAAAAAATACTCTCTAGCGGAGGTTGCGGTGAGCCGAGATCGCGCCATTGCACTCCAGCCTGGGTAACAAGAGCGAAACTCCATCTCAAAAAAAAAAAAAAAAAAAATACTCTCTAAAGTAGTGGGAACAGTTACTAATTCTATAAAGTTAGACAAAAGTATTCCTACTGGTCCCTCATATGAGCACAAATACTTCATTTGACTCTCACCTTATTCCCACTTGATCAAAAATTTTGCTAATCACAAAATGTACACCATATCTCTGGGGTAACGAATCACCATCAAATCCACCACAGTTATTACTGGATCACATTTTGTCCCAACACCACTCTTTGTAGTTGCCCATTCTACTGTTCCTTACCTCATTTATGTTTATACTGACAAACACACTGCCTAACAAAAGCATAATTAAAAGCTTGAAAGAGGGGTAAAACAGAAAACTACTATTACTCCAATGATCTCTACAGAAATGAAGAAGTGAAACGAAAATACAAAATTATAACTCTGAAATGGCTAATATGCTTTCAGGGAAAATTTTTTTTAAAGTTGCTATCTTTAGGTCATCTGTTTGTATCAGATAATCTGCAGAGTTCCCTCCGCCAAGTACAGTGAAAACTAAAATACTTTACTTACCTAAGAGTAGTCCAGTCTAAATATTAAAAGTTTAAATTTTAATATACAGAATAAGGGCATATATTGTCCTTAACTTAGTAAATTGGAGACTGTCAGCCACATACTACAAAAGTGAAGAATTACCTACAATTATCTTAGCAATTCACTACAAATGACCACTTCTAATATGCTTGAAAATAATCTTGAGGCCAGGTACGGTGGCTCCCAGCACACTGGTTCACACCTCTAATACCAACACTTTGGCTCACACTTCTAATACCAGTGCTTTGAGAGACCAAGGTGGGCTGATCACCTGAGGTCAGGAGTTCAAGACCAGCCTGAACAACATGGTGAAACCCCGTCTCTACTAAAAATACAAAACATTAGCTGCCCTGGTAGTGCGCGCCTGTAATCCCAGCTACTCAGGAGACTGAGGCAGGAGAATGGCTTGAACCTGGGAGGCAGTGGTTGCAGTGAGCCAAGATTGT
>NW_016107602.1:537266-540245 GCF_001604975.1 Cebus imitator
GGGTTTCGCCATGTTGGCGAGGCCGGTCAACCTCAGATGATCCACCCACCTCAGCCTCCCAAAGTGCTGGGATTACAGGCATAAGCCACCATACTTGGCCTAAAAATCAAATATATTTCTAACGGTGACTTGAGTAAGAAAGCATTATTAGCTATATTTAAGTTGTCTCATTTCAAATTATTTCTAAGATTATAATTTCTTAACATAAAAATTAAAATATTTATTACATATAATTGTAAAATAATTAAGTTTAATTAAGTTGTTTCATTTCAAACAAATGTCTACTGAGTTTCAGGATTTGTGTGTGTGTGTGAGACGAAGTCTCGCTCTGCTGCCTAGGCTGAAGTGCAATGACTTGATCTCGGCTCACTGCAACCTCTGCCTGCTAGGTTCAAGTGATTCTCCTGCCTCAGCTCCCAAGTAGCTGGGATTACAAGCACATGCCACCACCAATTTTTGTATTTTTAGTAGAGACGGGTTTCCCATGTTGGTCAGGCTGTCCTCAAACTCCTGATGTAAAAGACCTGATGTTCAGTGTGAATACTAACATGATTTGACATGCTCAGATATTTTATATAATCAAAGTATTGCTTTTGAATTTAAAAAAAAAAAAAAAATCCTGGGCCGGGTGCAGTGGCTCATGCCTGTAATCCCAGCCCTTTGAGAGGCTGAGGCAGAGGGATCATCTGACATCAGGAGTTCGAGACCAGCCTGGACAACATGTTGAAACCCCATGTCTACTAAAAATATAAAAAATCAGCCAGGTGTGGTTGTGGGCATCTATAAACCTACCTACTTGGGAGGCTAAGACAGGAGAATCACATGAACCTGGGAGGCAGAGGTTGCAGTGAACCAAGATCATGCCATTGCACTCCAGCCTTAGCAACGAGAGTGAACCTGTCACCAAAAAAAAAAAAAAAAAAAAAAAAAAAAAAAAAAAAAAAAAAAAAAAAAAAAAAAAAAAGGCTTAGTTTGACTTTTTAAAATGAACTCCCCTGGGTCAATGTGGTTTGTTTGGCAACCAACTCAATGACTCAGAAGAAAATAAAAACTATTCTTCAGTCAATGACTATCCCCTTCTCAGTTAAACCTCTTAGTATTTAAATTTATATGCAGGTTAAAATAGAATTTGAGAACCATCATATAGGTTGAATATCCCTTATCAGAAATGCTTGAGACCAAAAGTATTTTGAATTTCTGATTTTTTCAGATTTTGGAATATTTGCACAATATACCAGTTGAACATCCCAAATCCAAAAATCAAAATCTGAAATACTCCAATGAGCATTCCCTTTGAGTGCCATGTTGGCATTCAAAAAGTCTTGGCCTGCCGGGCGCGGTGGCTCAAGCCTGTAATCCCACCACTTTGGGAGGCTGAAGCGGGTGGATCACGAGGTCAAGACATCGAGACCATCCTGGTCAACATGGTGAAACCCCATCTCTACTAAAAATACAAAACATGAGCTGGGCATGGTGGCGCGTGCCTGTAATCCCAGCTACATAGAAGGTTGAGGCAGGAGAATTGCCTGAACCCAGGAGGCGGAGTTTGCGGTGAGCCAAGATTGCGCCATTGCACTCCAGCCTGGGTAACAAGAGTGAAACTCCGTCTCAAAAAAAAAAAAAAGTCTTGGCCTTTAGAGTATTTCAGATTTTGGATTTGGGATGCTCAACCTGTACTAAGGTAAACTGGTAAGAAAAGTTAACGTTTCTGAAAATTCAGTTTCGACTACTAACGTGTTTCAGGGGCAGGTAGTGAAAAATTACTAAACTTTACGTTAGAAGACATGCATTTAACTCTTGATTCTAGTTATACAACTAGGAGCATGTGACCCATCTAAGAGGGGGAAATACTGTAATTCACCTTCCTCACAGACCCTCAAAAACAATGTACTTTACAATGTTCTAAGAATGTTTCTAAAATGTGAAGTGGTAAGCATAATAAAACAACCACTCAAGTACGTATTAAACAAGAACCAAAATAGCAATCTTTTTTAAAAGTACTGGGTGTTTGAAATTTTCTTAAATTTTAAAATTCTCAAATTCACATAAAATTAGAAGCAATAGGCCAGATATGGTGGCTCACGCCTGTAATCCCAGCACTATGGGAGGCCAACGCAGGCGTATCACCTGAGGTCATTCGAGACCAGCCTGACCAACATGGAGAAACCCCATCTCTACTAAAAATATAAAATTGGCTGGGCATGGTGGCACATGCCTGTAATCCCAGCTACTTGGGAGGCTGAGGCAGGAGAATCGCTTGAACCCAGGAGGCAGAGGTTGCGGTGAGCCAAGAACACACCATTCCACTCCAACCTGGGCAACGAGAGCAAAACTCCATCTCAAAAAAAAATAAATTAGAAGCAATATCAAAATACACCACAAACACTAATGCAAATACTGCAAAGTATAGCACAGCAAAAAGACTGGAAAAAAAAATCTCATACCTTCCTAAAATCAAAAATGTATTCAAGGTAATGAATTCTGGGACAATAAGGGATTAAGTCCCAGATGAAGGATAGCTTCAGTGTTAACCAAACCTTGGTACATTGTTTCAGTTAGGTAAATTCATCCATCATCTTTTTTTTTAACCTTTATCATGGTTCTCACGTTTTTCACATAAACACAGGGCAAGAATATTAGGAAAAGTAGTTTATCTGAAATACACTTATGTCAGAGTAATAAAGACTGAAGCAGGACAGGCACAGTGGCTCACGCCTATAATCGCAACACTTTGGGAGGCTGAGGTAGGAGGAACACCTGAGGTCAGAAGTTCAAGACCAGCCTATCCAACACGGTGAAACCCAGTCTCTACTAAATATACAAAAAATTAGGTGGGTATGGTGACGTGCACCTGTAATCCCAGTTACTTGGAAGGCTGAGGCAGGAGAATGGCTTGAACCCAGGAGGCAGAGGTTGCAGTGAGCCAAGATCACACCATTGCACTCCAGCCTAGGCAACAAAAGCAAAACTCCTCTCAAA
>NW_016107602.1:541005-542176 GCF_001604975.1 Cebus imitator
CAGCGACTCAGGAGGCTGAGGCAGAATTGCCTGAAACCGGGAGGCGGAGGTTGCGGTGAGCCAAGATCGGGCCATCGCACTCCAGCCTGGGTAACAAGAGCAAAACTCCGTCTCAAAAAAAAGACTGAAGCAACAATATCTGGCAAATAATGTGGCCTCCAATAGATATATAAGAGTATGGCACCTAATTAGCTTGGGGGCAAGATATCACAAATAGCAAAAGAGGCATTCACATTTTGAAATATAATCTCTGAGCACAAACTTCAGCACAGGACAAGTCCAACTGTAAGCAAGTTCCACATTGAGTACTGGCTTGAAGTCAATCCTGATTTAAAATCAGTTAATAACTGCACCTAAAGAATATGAGCTATAGGCCGGGTGCGGTGGCTCACGCCTGTAATCCTAGCACTTTGGGAGGCCAAAGCGGGCAGATCACAAGGTCATGAAATCGAGACCAACCTGGCCAACTTGATGAAACCCTGTCTCTACTAAAAATACAAAAATTAGCTGGTATGGTGGCGCGCACCTGTAGTCACAGCTGCACAGGAGGCTGGGGCAGGAGAATCACTTGAACCCAGGAGGCAGAGGTTGCAGTGAGCCAAGATCACACCACTGCACTCCAGCCTGGCGACAGAGCAAGACTCAGTCTCAGGAAAGAAAAAAAAAAGAATACAAATTTATCTAACAGCCACTGGCAAGAAACTTCAAAGTGTTGGCCTTCTGGAAGCAGCAAGTAGCAAACTACCATAAATGAGCCTAAAATTATTATCTTCATTAGGCTTAATCACTGTCTTAAAACTACACCATTTAACTAAATTTCCCTTAAAACCTTAAAGGTACCAGAATAAAGCACAGGATCCCAAGTCTTAAGATCTAGTCCAAGCTCTAACTTTGCTGTGAATAAACCTTCAGCAGGTCATTTAATACACTTCATTCATTTCTTCTGTAAAATAGAAAAGGGCAGAGATATTTCAAGGAATCAAAACTAACAGTGGAAAAATGCAAAATTCCTAAATGAAACATGGCCAACCTCTTATTAAGAACTAAATAAAGGGTCGGGCGCGGTGGCTCAAGCCTGTAATCCCAGCACTTTGGGAGGCCGAGGCGGGTGGATCACAAGGTCAAGAGATCGAGACCATCCTGGTCAACATGGTGAAACCCCGTCTCTACC
>NW_016107602.1:542681-544126 GCF_001604975.1 Cebus imitator
TTCCAGTCCTATAGCCGCTTCAAGAATGCTGCAGAAGGCCGGGTGTAGCGGCTCACGCCTGTAATCCAAGCACTTTGGAGGCCAAGGTGGGCGTTCTCACCTGAGGTCAGGAGTTCAAGGTCAGCCTGACCAACATGGTGAAACCCCGACTTAAAAAAAAAAAAAGAACGAAATAAAATTATACACGTAAAAATGCTCAAGAGCAATGCTTGCCACACTTTAAACACTTAGTGTTAGGAATTGTTATTATACAATTCCTAACAAATACAATATTTTTTTCTATTTGACTAAACAGAAATATAAAACAACCAGATCAATAAATTGAATATTTAATAATCCAAATCTTTTTCATTACCTAGGCATTCAAAATGTTAGAATGAAGATATTAGTTTAGCCTACCAGATAACGCAGCAGGAAAAATAAACTTATGATAGCTTGGCTGATAGGTTTTCTTCCTTTTTCTTTAAGACAGAGTCTCACTCTGACGCCCAGGCTGGAGTGCTGTAGCATGGTCTTGGCTCACCACAACCCCCACTTCCCAGGTTCAAGCGATTCTCCTGGCTCAGCTTCCCAAATAGCTGGGACTAGAGGCACACCCCATCACGCCTGCCTAATTTTTGTATTTTTAGTAGAGATGGGGTTTCGCCATGTTGGCCAGGCTGGTCTCGAACTCCTGACCTGAAGTGATCCGCCCGCCTCAGCCTTCCAAAGTGCTATTACAGGCGTGAGCCACTGCACCTGTTTTTGTTTTTTGCAATGGAGCTTAACTCTTGTCGCCTAGGTGTGAAAGTAGTGGTGTGATTTCAGCTCACTACAGATTTCAGTTCACTACAACATCCACCTCCCAGGTTCAAGCGATTCTCCTGTCTCAGCTTCCTGAGTAGCTGAGATTACAAGTGTGTACCACCACACCTGGCTAATTTTTGTATTTTTAGTAAAGATAGGGTTTCACCACATTGGCCAGGCTGGTCTCAAACTCCTGACCTCAGGTGATCTGCCCACCTCGGCCTCCCAAAGTGTTGAGATTACAGGTGTGAGCCATCAAGCCCAGCAGGTTTTTATATTAATAGTTTATTAGTCTAAAATAAACTTTTCCGGCTAGATATGGTGGCTCATGCCTTTAATTCCAGCACTTTGGGAGGCTGAGGCAGGCAGAGTACAAGGACAGTAGATCAAGACTATCCTGGCCAACATGGTGAAACCCTGCGTCTACCGAAAATAGAAAGAAATTACCTAGGCGTGGTGGTGTGTGCCTGTAGTCCCAGCCATCTGGAGGCTGAGGCAGGAGAATCGCTTGAACCCAGGAGGCAGAGTTGCAGTGAGTCAAGATCGCACCACTGCACTCCAGTCTAGTGACAGAGCGAGGCACCGTCTCAAAAAAAAAATTAATAAAATAAACTTTTTCTTACTCGGTCAATTTTCTTAGTTACTCCTTTCCTTAAAAA
>NW_016107602.1:544190-554849 GCF_001604975.1 Cebus imitator
CCTGTAATCCTAGCACTTTGGGAGGCCAAGGTGGGTGGATCACCTAAGGTCAGGAGTTCAAGACCACCCTGGCCATCATGGTGAAACCCCATCTTTTTAAAAAATAATAATAAATAAAAATAAATAAATAAAAATTTTAAAACCTTGCTTACTCAAATCACAAATTCTTCAGATACGTCTTTTCCATTTGTTTCAAATATTGAGCAGGCCTGAATAGCCAAGCACAGAAACATCAGAAATCATAGGTAGATCTCTGAAAAATGCTGTTTCGAGCCCACAAGAATTGTTTTGACTAGCCATTGTACCATTTGCAAATGCAGATAACACCAAAGTGCAAATTATCTTGAGTCCTAGAAAAACAACAGATGCAGTAGGGTCAAGAAGCAGGATGTGTGAAAAAGAGGATATGAGAAAAAAGCCCTATCTCCTCCACTCCCTAGCTACTAATTTTGGGAAAGCCATTTTCTCTCTCTGAGCTTCATTTGCTTTATCTATAAAATGGAATAATAGTCTTACTTCTCTCACAAGATGTATGGAAAGTCAAATGAGAAAACATACTTGGAAGCACTTTATAGCCTAAAAGTTGCAATATAAATACATCAATCTGTATTTTGTTGTTGTTGCATGAGGAATGTTCAACATACAGGTTAACTTACAATCTAAACATAGAATTTTTATTTCAAAGTAAATAAAACTATTTTACTATTACTAAAAATTGATATAAAAAACAACTTGCCTTGGATTGATTTCTCTTTCCACTTCTCATGCTAAATTTCTCCTTCATTTCTTCTAAAATTATCTTCAGTTTCTTTTCTTCAGGTGTTCCTAAGTATTTTTGGTTCACATGAAGATAGCAATGCCATTTAGCCGATTCAAAGCCCCAGTGGCAAGTTCTTTTGTCAGGTGATCGGTGAGAATGCATCACAAACGTCTGGGGTGCAAACATTCCACAACACTCCAAACACTGAATACATGGAGCATCAGGCTGAACATAAAACTGGGGTGCAAACAGTCCCTGACATTTGCCCAAACATTCATGTTCCACTTCAAAGGCACTGCCAGTTTCCTTTAACCGGGCCAATGAGTTTTTAGCAGGAAGTATGCTACCATTTTGAGGAAAAGTTCGTGGCCGCAATAAAGCATTACATAATCTTTGTGCATCAGTTAATGTAATCAGCCCACAGGATGGGGCATTGAATGGAAGTATGCCTAGTACCTTTAAGATATGAAGCTGGTCTGAAGAACACCTTGAACAATATATGTATAGTTCATCACACACTGTATTTATTTGCTGGAGTGTAAATTCTCGGAGAACAGAATTTAAGACTTGGGGCAAACAGAGCCTCTTTTCTCCTCCAACTTGAAAACAAGAAATAGATTCCCCTTCCAACACAGTCTGGGTGAGTTCTGTGGAGCTATCGGAAGGGATGAGCAATGGGCCAGGAAGAACCTGCGGAGATGGAAGAGGCAGAAATACAGTAGGCGACATGCTTTCTTGGGAATACCGAGCAGAAAATGCTGCTGGTCCACCTAGAGAGCTCTGACTACTTAAATGGAATTGTGCCAATGTGTGTTTCAAACTGGGATTTAAACGTAAAGTTTCAGGAACGGAAGCACAGGTTCGCTTGACATGTTCTCCATCAGTTTCCACTGTCATGTCTTCATAGTCATCCAAGTGTTCCTTCTTTACTGTTGGCACCTTGTTTATCATCTTTCCACTTGCATGAATGTCTGTCATCATTTTTTTCTCTGGGGGGCTGCCATCATCTCCCATCCCATTCAGTTTTTTAGTTGAACCCTGAACCAAGGAGAAATTTGTCTGGAGGTTTTCCATTGCTACACTACTCTGTTAAACAATTAAGTCTGAGATTCGCATTTCTATTTAGTTGCTTATTTGAAAAGGGGAAAGTAATGAATGTATACAAATACTTATGGTAACTTACTTTCACAAAAACTTTCTAAAGAGAGATCCCCTTAAATTACTCAATACTTAGTTTTGGTTCTCCTTATAATCTGGCGTAATTTCACTACAAAGCCTATTAAATTGTTCGTTTTGCCTCCAATAATAAAGAAGAGGCACACCTCTGAGGATGCTTTGTTTTCTTGAATTTTCAGAAATACATATCAAAATAAAGTTACCAATTTCTCAATTCAAGATGTCCAGGATCAATGCAATGGCTTGGTTTCGTTTGTTATAAGCAAACACATGAAAAGTTTATGCCATTCCTTGGGCCATAAAATCTGGACTCAAACACAAGTCAAAATGATGCAACCCAATTTAAATCTTTACCACTAAGAAAATCAAAAAGGAGGGCAGAGGGAGTATTTCCTCTAAAAATGATGGTCTGCTGGTCTGTGCTGAAAAACTGAAGACGTGTGTAAATCCTCACACCAGTAAAAGCAGCCTCTGACTTCTTGAACTTCTACAATCAACAATGATACTTAACAAAAAATTGCCCAGTTATCTTCCAAGATTATAGTTCATTCTTCTTTTAATTAATCTGCAAGAAGAGAAGGGGGTGGGGAATAGTTACATTTGAATTTGCTCCAGAGGCCAAAGAAAACCAGTTTCTTTGTCTTTCTTTCTTTTTAAGAGTCTCGCTCTGTTGCCCATGCGGGAGTACAATGGCACAACCTCGGCTCGCTGCAACCTCCGCCTCCCGGGTTCAAGCAATTATCTGTCTCAGCCTCCCAAGTAGCTGGGACTACCGGCGCACGCCACGAGGCGTGGCTAATTTTTTGTATTTTTAGTAGAGGCAGGGTTTCATCATATTGGTCAGGCTGGTCTCGAACTCCTGGCCTCAAGCGATCCGCCTGCCTCAGCCTCCCAAAGTGCTGGGATTACAGGCGTGAGCCACCGCACCAGGCCGAAACCAGTTTCTTAACATTAAACTGAGTTCACTTTACCAAAGGTGACGCTTGCGTGATTTAAATCTGGCACCAGTTTATTAGAACATTCATTTAAATAGGAAAGCAATTTGGAGTTGGGTAAAGCGAGCAATAATGTAACACAAAAGGCCATTTGAGTTGAGAATATGAAGAATCTTAAATAGATCATCTCAATCAGTACCAGAGGCTTTTTCAGTTATGCCATTTTAAGGGGGAAAAATACATTACTTCATCTCCTATTTAAAAACAAAAAAAACAGTTTCATCCAAAAAAATCAAATACGAGTTAACATATATCTACCATATGTAACTAAGTTACAATTTTAAGTGGATTAATTCAGCTGGTCCGTGTACACTATTTTTCTAGAATGACTGTAGGCAAAAATTAACTTTCTCTTTTAAAAGGTTAGCGATTTTACTTAATGGAAGCCAAAAGCTATAGACTCCATGCCTGGGAATCTCCATCCTTGAACAAGACTAATCCGGGACAAAAAGCACAAGGCAGACAAACCTCACAAAGAATGCAAATGGAGGAAGAGGGGAAAAGAAAAGACTCTTCTTCCACTTCCTTCCTGAGAGAAAACCCAAAAGAAATCCAATAAATAGAAATTTTTGCTTCCCTGTGAACAATTTACCATATAACAGACCCAAAGGATTAAGGACCAATACTACTAGCCATCGTACTGACTTTTGTCCACCACAGGAACATACCTCACTTAACACAGGCCAAGGAAGAGGGCAAGAGGCATGACCTAGAACGGGGGAGCCCCAAAACCCTGAAGTCCTCCGCCCACTCAAAGCCACCCACCTATCTCTAACCCGAAGAGGGGGGAGAACAAGGGACACGGAAAGCCTGGAAGTGGGTGTGCAAGGGGGTGGAGGGAAGTAAAGGGAGGAGTCCCCCCACCCCCATCAGCGAGCCTGGGATAACCTCAAGTGCCCTCCCAACACTGCCCCCCCGCGGGAGCCGCGGGAAGGACTATGGAAATCCCCCCACTCGCACCCTCTCCCCGGGAACTTCTCGGGTGTCACCCCAGCGCCCCTAATGCTGCACCTCCCCCCCGCCAGCTCCGGGCCAGAACGAACAGGGCACCGGGGTAGTTCAGGCGCCGAGCGCACATCCCCGCACTGCCGGGGGTTGACGGACGGGGTTGAGCCCAAGGCATCCCCCCGGAGCGCTGCTGGACTGGGGGAGAGGGGTGGTGACGGGCGTCCGGGTCTCCGGGGTCCCCGCGGCTCCCGTCAAGTGCAGCGCCCAGCCCTGCCCGCGCCCACCGCCTGGAGCCAACGAGGCGTAATCCCCCGTGAGACACGCGCTTTTCGACTCCCTCTGGCTCCGACCCCACCCGGGACCCGTGCATCCAAAGCCCCTACTCGGGCCTCGGCGACCGGGGAAGCTCGACGAGCTTTGTGAACTCCGCACCGCCCCTGTCGCCGCCGTCGGGCTCCCCGGAGGCTGAGCGCCTCTGGCCTCCCGCCGCCTTCGCCGCGTCCCTCCCCCCCTGTACCCCCCTCCCCGGCACCCACGAGCCGGAGCCGCACCTGTGCCCGCCGCCGCCGTTCGCCCGCTCCCTTCGGCTGTGCCGGCGCCGCTCCGAACCCCACACACATCGCTACACACAGCCCTCTGACGTCACCAGCCCTCGGCCCGCCCACGTCACTGCGGAGACACACGGCTTCCCGCAGACGCCGCCGCCGTCTCCGGCCGCCCGGGGGAGAGCGAGGGCGGCGGGGAGGGGGAGGGGAAGGGAACGGAGCCAGCGGCGGCGCCGCGCGCGCGGGCTCGTCGGCGTCGCCGCGGCAGCCACTTCGCGGCTCCCAGCTCTCTCGGAAACGCGCCCGCCGTCTGGCCTATTGTGGCTCCTCAGAGCGCCCCCCCACCCCCGGCCCGGTCTCGCGCGCGCGCGCGCGCCCTTCCCCCCAGGCGCGCGCCCGGCGCTCCTAGCCCCGCGCGCCGTCTGGGCGGCTGGCGCGAGGCGCTGTCTGCGGTGCACCCAGCGCAGACAGGATGTTCCCTCCCCACCCCACCCTCACCGCCGCCCTCCCTCCTTCCTTCCTCTAGTCGCCCAGCCGGCTGTCTGGGGCCTCCGCCCCGCCCCCGCCCCACCCGCCGCTGTGTGGTGAAGGGCCAGACCCTGGGGCGCCCTAGACGCTCGGCCGCTGCGCGGCGGGGAAGAGGGGGCAGGGCAGCCGCGCGGTGCACTGTGCGCGACCCCAGCAGCCGGCAGGGCGGAGGCAGTGCCCGCCCGGCAGAGCGCCGCCGCCCGAGGTCAGGCACGGGCGACCCTCCCCCCGCGGGGCCGCAGCTGGGCCGCCCCGCCCCGGAGGCAGCCGGGCGGCGACCGCCTTGCAGGGCCCCCGTGGCCGGCTCCACTCCCCGCCCCCGCGGGACCTCCCTCCTGGGCTGCCGCTCGCCCCCGCGGGGCCTCCTGCCCGAGGGCCGCCCAGCCAGCTGCCAGAGCTCCGCCCCGTCCCGGCGGCCCCAGCCTCGCCCGGGTGGCCTCCACCCAGACGCCTTCCCCTGGCTGACCTCCATCCGCCATCGGGCCGGGCGGGAGGGGTGGCCAAAGTTCCGGCACAACCGTGAGCAAACATTTCTGTCTCTGCTCCCCAGCCTCCTGCCCCCAGCCCACCAGGCTGCTCTCTCGGTTCCAGAGGGGAGCTATAAATTACACGTTTCTACAGTGTTCACTGAGGGTTTTTTTGTTTTGTTTTTTGGAGAAAGACGAGACAAGGTGGGGAAGATAGGACTTAAGAGCTTTCCGGCTGTGACCCTCTGCGGCATATAGGGTGGTCTTCCTGGTTCCCAGGGTTGCCGCTTAGCATATTGAACTCTGCAGAGCTGCTCCGTCACATTTCGAAACACCAAGAAATCCCCTTTTCTCCACCCCACGGCGAGATCTGGAACCGAAACAGTCCACCGAGTAGCAATGCACAAAATTGAGGAGACTCGAGCTTTGTCCCCTTTTTTCTATTTTCGTCCAATTTCTTCTGGATTTTACTGCTTCGGGTCGCTCCTATGGGGGCCCACGTTTGGAGTCGCTGGCTGGAAATACTCTTGTGCTCGTAGATTTTTTTTTTTTCCTTTTTTTCTTACAACAGGCCTCCCAAAGGCTCACAAGCCTCTCAAGCCCCACAGATCCCCGCACCCCTACCCAAGTTCCCTTTCTTAGGACCCCTCCACCGAGCTGCCAGGTCGTGCCCCCTCTCAACTCCCCCCACCCCACCTTTTCTTCGTTCTTGACTGCCTCCTTTCCTGAACATGAATAATTCCACAGCACTTCCCATCTGTTATTGCCATAGAGACAGAAGCTTGGCAAAGATAATGATGTTCTGTGCAGAGCCAGTGGGGGGAAAACAGCATCTGCGAGTCTGGGGGGGATAGATTTTCTAATTGTGAGAATTTTCAGAAGGCCTGGCTGAAGATCCGATGCGAAGACTGGACAGTCCTGAAACTTGGCTCCAGGTCAACTCTCAGCACCTGGCTCCTGTGTCTAGCCAGAGGAACAATTTTTAGAAACTAACGTGACTGGTTAAAAAAAAGTAATTCCAAAACTACAATTATTAATAAATGTTTAGTAGTCATTTTGCTAGCCATAAGAATAACTTGCTGGCATGTCCAAGGACCAAGATAGATTGGACAGTAAACAGACTTTTGAGAAATTAAAGACATTAATCCGCCTCCCCGTTCTGTTGATTTGCATTCCTCAGAAATCTGTTTTTGAGAGAGGTATCTTTCATGCCTGTGATTTTATGTGCAGTGGTTTGACAAATAGTGACCGGCAAATGTGACAAGAACCAATCAAGCTTGAGGGCATTTATTTTTCCCTTATTGGTCGCAGTACAAAATGCACCAAATTAAAATCACTTTGCCCTTGAATTCCAAAACCTCAAAGGTACAGCTTTGAAAGCAAGTGAAACTGAACATGGTCCATTTATACATAGATCTGAGGCAGATGGAGAGGATCACAGGAAGCCACATTTTTGCAGGCCTACTTAAGGATTTTCAGAAGTTATCAGTAAAATTGATTCTATCATATGGCATTGAAAACAAATGATAACGGTTCTTTATTCCAAAAACAGAATTGCAAAGACATAGAAAATGCAGGCCGTGGAGAAAATAAGCACTTCGAGGTTTTTGTAATTCCACAGGCCTTCATCAATGTGGAAAAGTCAATTAAAGAATTGGTTAGCAAATAGTTGTTAGGTGGATTTTGCATGACCTCCCACCTTACCTATTTGGCTGCCAGCGGGAGTTGAGCAAGACCACCAAGAGAGTCCTTGTCTGTGCATAAGAATTCCAAATGATTGGGGGTGGGGACTACCTATTGTTTCATGTTCTTCTGTTAAATAGTACAGAGAGAAGACCCAAATTAACTGTTACTAGGTAGTCTAGAATGTCTTCCTCAGTAGTTATGGCTGTCTGATAGTAAGAGAGACCAAGAATGGAAAGCTTACAAACTCGAGGGCCAGCTCTGTTCTGTGACCCTGATAAATAGTTTGGAGCAAATGCTTTTCTTTTATCTCCATTTACTGATCTATTGATAATGACCACTAATACTAATTACAAAGAATATGGAAATGAAAAAGCATAAGGTAAATTGCAAACAGTCAACATAAATTATGTTTATTTTTATGAAGGAGGGGAAGAAACTCAAATGTTAATTGAGCATACAAATACTGGTTTGTGTTTTCATTTACACCTGCTCTTTTCCAAAGAAAAGAAACCAGTCATAGTCTCTGATGGGCCTTCTGCCAAAGTTCTCCTTCCTGGAGCCTCAATGTGTTTGGAAGTTTCTGTTGTTTTTTTTTTAGCAGCAAGTCAAATGCTAGGAGGTCCTTCAGTTTTTTCACAAAAGAATCTCAACCATTTCCTTTTCCATCTCATTCTTTTCCTGTAGCTTTTCATTAATTTCTGTTTTTCAGAATTATGGTATTTATTTTTATTTATTTATTTTTCTTGAGACAGAATCTCGCTTTGTCACCCGAGTTGGAGTGCAGTGGCACGATCTCGGCTCACTGCAACCTCTGCCTCCCAGGTTCAATCGATTCTCCTGCCTCAGCCTCCTGAGTAGCTGGACTATAGGCGTGTGCCACCATGCCCAGCTAATTTTTGTATTTTCAGTAGAAACGGGGTTTCACCATGTTGGCCAAGATAGACTTGATCTCTTGACCTTGTCATCCACCTGCCTCAGCCTCCCAAAGTGTTGGGATTACAGGCGTGAGCCACCACACCCAGCCCAGGATTATGATCTTTAACTTTTTTTTTTTTTTTTTGAGGTGAGACGGAGTCTGGCTCTCTCACCCAGGCAGGAGTGCAGTGGTGTGAGCTCCCAAGTAGCTGGGACTGCAGGTGCACACCACCACACTTGGCTAATTTTTTGTATTTTTAGACAGACAAGGTTTCAGCATGTTGGCCAGGCGGGTCTCTAGCTTCTGACATCAGGTGATCTGCCCGACTCAGCCTCCAAAAGTGCTGGGATTACAAACTCGAGCCACGCCACTCGGCCTGATTAACTTCTTCACAGCACTTTCATCATTTTTCTACTTGTCCTCTTCCTTTACACTTTTCTCCTCCATATTTGTTTTGTGTTACTGTTACTGCCAGTGCACAGTTTCTTCCCCTCACTGAGTAGGGTTTCTCCTTGAGTCTGCTTTCTCCTGTTATCTGCCAAGTTAGTACTGGATCTACAAGGTCCCTATTTCTACTTTTATACCTTAAGTAAGATGAAAAACCAGATGCTTAAAAACTATTAACCTCATCTCCCTGAATAGTGTCACACAGCACTTCCTTTATTTTTTCCCCCTTCTCTTCTTTTTTAAATAAGGTAGGGTCTAGCTATGTTGCCCAGGCTGGAATACAGTGGCTATTCATAGGTGTGATCATAGTATACTGTGGCCTGGAACTCCTGCACTCAGTCCTCCCACTTCAACCTCCTGAGTAGCTCAGATTATAGGTGCATGCCATCATGCCCAGCTATTTTTTCAGGCTTTAACTTAGGTTTCATGCAATTGAAAGGAAAGAAAAAAAACAAAATTGAATAGCCAGAAATGGTATAATAGAGAAAGATCATGTTAGAAATGTTTGAATTTTCAATATTTAAATTGCAAAAAGCTGGATGTGGTGGCTCATGCTTGTAATCCCAGCACTTTGAGAGGCCAAGGCCTGCAGATCACCTGAGGTCAGGAGTTCGAGATCAGCCTGATAAACATGGAGAAACCCTGTCTCTATTAAAAATACAAAAAATTAGCCAGACTTGGTGGTGCATGCCTGTAATCCCAGCTACTCAGGAGGCTGAGGCAGGAGAATCGATTGAACCTGCCTGGGAGGCGGAGGTTGCAGTGAGCTGAGATCATGCCATTGCATTCCAGCCTCAGCAACAAGAACGAAACTCCATCTCAAAAAAAAAAATTAAATAAATAAATAAATTGCAAAAAATCCTAAAATCAATGTAACAGTCACATTAAGTGTATTTCATTATCAATTCTAGGGATTTCCTAAGTCTTTAGAAAGTTTAGCAGTTTATTGCAAATCAGAACTTTTTTCTCTGACATTCTGGGTGGGGAGGGGGGACTGGGAAGAATCACTATCTTGTCAACAGCTCTATGATGTTACCAAGCTATGATTTTCAAACGGTAAGTAGAGAGTTATAGAATTAGTAGTGCGAGACTCTTAAGTAGCTCAAAGTGCTTCACTTATTCCTATGAGATACATACAAGAAACCCCCTTTTTTAACAAAAGGGAAGTTGAGACAGCGTTTCGGTCACCTGTTGAATCACATTGCTCATGGGTGGTAGAACAGACATTAGAACTAAATGGACTTGATCCACATCCACGGGGTTCCATTCAGTTTCTCACTTTTCTTGTGTACATTCAGACAAGCTCTAAGGACTGATTCAAATTATTCAAAAAGAGCAAATATTAGCCGGGCACGGTGGCTCAAGCCTGTAATCCCAGCACTTTGGGAGGCCGAGGCGGGTGGATCACGAGGTCAAGAGATCAAGACCATCCTGGTCAACTTGGTGAAACCCCATCTGTACTAAAAATACAAAACATTAGCTGGGCATGGTGACGCGTGCCTGTAGTCCCAGCTACTCAGGAGGCTGAGGCAGGAGAATTGCCTGAACCCAGGAGGCGGTGGTTGTGGTGAGCCGAGATCGCGCCATTGCACTACAGCCTGGGTGACAGAGCGAAACTCTTTCTCAAAAAAAAAAATAAGAGCAAATATTAAAACTGATGGATTGGGTACATTTATCACAACCCACAATAATATTTATCCTTACTGTGAGCAATGCTCTCTGATCATTCATTCTGTTATATTATGTTTCTTTGTATTTAAGTCCATTACTAATGCATTGCAACCTGCAGTTTAAGAAACAATGAATCAAATAACAATAATCAATGTTAACATTTATGTAGTATCTACTATTGCTAGGTTCTGTTCTAAGCACTTTACGTACAGTAATTCATTTTATCTTAATAACAGTCCTGTGACATAATGGCTATTATTGCCCCATTTTACAGATGAGGAAAAGCACAGAGTTATACCCAACATCACACAACTAGATAAATCCTTTGCTTAGATTGTGAGAAAGGCTATCCTTGATTTTCAAATCTGAGTTCTACGTAGGATCAATATGGTTGTTAAAAAAATAGGACATCGGCCGGGCGCGGTGGCTCACGCCTATAATTCCAGCACTTTGGGAGGTCGAGGCGGGTGGATCACGAGGTCAAGAGATCGAGACCATCCTGGTCAACATGGTGAAACCC
>NW_016107602.1:556469-557625 GCF_001604975.1 Cebus imitator
TGTGAGCCACTGTGTCCAGCTTACATTTTATTTTCATTAATATCCGTGTTAAACTGAAAATGTGTTACTTGGGAGTAAACATTATTTTTAATTATTATTAATCTCTAAACCTTATAACGTGCTTCAAGGTAGGCAATATTATGCCCACTGATCAGATGGGAAAATTGATATTTTGGGTTTATCTGGAATCTTTGCTGGATTTTGCTGTCTATATCAGATTAATTACTCATATAATAGAGTCCTGTTTTGATGCAACACAACATAAAGCAACTTTGATTAGAGGAGGGTATAGAAATTGTCAGAGTGGGACCGGGCTCAGTGGCTCATGCCTCTAATCCCAACATTTTGAGAGGCCAAAGCGGGCAGATCACTTGAGGTCAGGAGTTTGAGACCAGCCTGGCCAACATGGTGAAATCCCATCTATACTTAAATACAAAAATTAGCCAGGCATGGTGGTACATGCTTGTAATCCCAGCTACTTGGGAGGCTGAGGCAGGAGAATCGCTTGAACCCAGGAGGCAGAGGCTGCAGTGAGCCAAGATTGTGTCACTGCACTCTACCCTGAGTGACAGCAAGATTCCATCTCAAAAAAATAAAAAATTAAGTAAAATAAAGAAATGGTTGGGGTGTATTCATGGTGTAGCTCAGGGGAGGAAAAGCTCAGGAGAAGGACTAGGGTAGTAGTAGGGAACCACCAAATGGTAGAATGAGAATTGTAGTGGCCTCCCTGAGGTTGCCTGCCCAGCCCAGATTTCTTTTCCTGGCTCCTGCTCCACCCTCCTGAATGACAAGGCCATAACGGTAGGGCTTCATGCATCTATGGTTGACCTTGTCCTTAGTCACAGCCAGTTGGACCAGGAATGGACACCTGAGCCAAGTGAGGCCAATGATCACCTTCCCAGAGGTATTTGGAATGAGCACTGAAAGAGTCTAGCCTTGCCTGGCTGGTGTGTTGAATGGGGGAAATACAATCTCAGGAGCTACTGGCAGTCATACTTGCTTATTGTGGAGTGGAAAAGCAGTGTAAACCAGTCTGCAGCGAGAATGAGGCAGATGCAAGAGAGGAGCAGATAGAGTGTTGATAAGGCTCAAGTCTTTTTTTTTTTTTTTTTCTGAGATGGAGTTTCGCTCTTGTTACCCAGGCTGGAGTGCAATG
>NW_016107602.1:557924-558901 GCF_001604975.1 Cebus imitator
TTTAGTAGAGACGGGGTTTCACCATGTTGACCAGGATGGTCTCGATCTCTTGACCTCGTGATCCACCCGCCTCTGCCTCCCAAAGTGCTGGGATTACAGGCGTGAGCCACCGCGCCCGGCCAAGGCTCAAGTCTTAGATTCCAGTTCCTTCCAGAGGCTGAGCTGTGTTTCTGTCCTTGGATACTCTTGCAACCTTTAAATGAATCCTCTTTTTTGGCTTGAGCTAGCCATGGTGGGTTTCTGTTACTTGTAGCCAAAAGAGCCCTAACTAAGCTGAGCACGGTAGCTCATGCCTGTAATCCCAGCACTTTGGGAGGCCAAGGTGAGCGGATCACTTGAGGTCAGGAGTTCAAGACCACCCTGGCCAATACAATGAAACCCCATTTCTACTAAAAACATAAAGCATAAAACATAAACAAAACATAAAAACTGCCTCAGCCTCCCAAGTAGCTGAGATTACAGGCACATGCAACCACACCCGGCTAATTTTTGTATTTTTAGTAGAGATGGGGTTTCATCATGTTGGCCAGGCTGGTCTTGAACTCCTGGCCTCAAGCCATCCACCCATCTCGGCCTCCCAAAGTGCTGGGATTACAGGCGTGAGCCACCACGCCCAGCCTACTTGCTGCTTTTAAATGTAGGAATCTCTAAGTCAGTGCTATCCCATAGAATTTTCTGCAGTGATAGATGCATTTTATATCTGCATTGTCCAATAGGGAACTGCTACTACATGTGGCTGAGTACTAGTAAAACTAAGAAACTGGCCAGGCATGGTGGTTAACGCCTGTAATCCCAGTACTTTGAAAGGCAGAGATGGATGGATCACTTGAGGTCAGGAGTTCGAGACAAGCCCGGCCAACACGGTGAAACCCTGTCTCTACCAAAAAATACAGAAATTAGCTGTGCATGCTGGCATGCACCTGTAGTCCCAGCTACTCAGGAGGCTGAAGCAGGAGAATTGCTTGAATCTGGGAGGC
>NW_016107602.1:560818-564533 GCF_001604975.1 Cebus imitator
TTTTTTAGTATAGACAGAGCTTCTCCATGTTGGTCAGGCTGGTCTCGAACTCCTGACCTCAGATGATCTGCCTGCCTTGGCCTCAAAGTGCTGGGATTACAGGCGTGCGCAACCGTGCCTAGCTGATTTTTTTACCCATGAAATAAACTTGTGGTTATAATAGGGCTTCCACTTGCACATGGAGATCTGTGCCAGTGCAAATGTTCCAGTTCCTTTTCTAACTGTAAACACATACATGGCATGCTGCTGTGTGCTTCCAGTGCTGTAAGTTTAGTTAACGTGAGTCTGCTCACAGACCAGATCAATCTTGTTTGTTGACAGAATCAGGTATCTGAACCTTCAAGGCAAAGAGCCAGGTTCTAATTAACCCAGATAACCTTGGTCTGGCCAGGTCTCTGGCAGACAGCCAGATGACCTCCCTACCAACTCCCTGACCTCTCCCAGGGACATATCTTCAAAATATTATTTTCTAAGTAGGATCAGGAGAAACTGTAGAGATCCTAAATGGATTCTGTCATGGCCTAATAAGGACAGGAGAACAGAGGGGTTAGATATGGAAGACTATGAGACTGATGAGTTAATGTAAAGGGATGATAGGAAAAAGAAAGGACCAGCAGCATTCTTATCTGGGAAGTATTGGGCACTTCAGAATTCAATATCCCCGTAAGAAAGTTGTTTGATGAGACCCAGAGCTTACTTACTGAAATGAAAAGTAGCAAAACCAATGGGTTTTTGTTGTTGTTGTTTTCTTTTTGTTTGTCTATTTTTTGAGACGGAGTCTCACTCTTATTGCCCAGGCTGGAGTGCAGTGGCGCAATCTCAGCTCACTGCAAACTCTGCCTCCCAGGTTCAAGCGACTCTCCTGCCTCAGCCTCCTGAGTAGCTAGGATTACAGGCATGTGCTACTATGCCCGGCTAATTTTGTATTTTTAGTAGAGATGGGGTTTCTCCGTGTTGGTCAGGCTGGTCTCGAACTCCTGACCTCAGTTGATCCGCCCACCTTGGTCTCCCAAAGTGCTGGGATCACAGGTGTGAGCCACTGCGCCCAGCCACAACCAATGTTTTTAAATAGGAAACTTATCATCTTGACTTCTTACTACCCAAAAAGTACCCATCAAGGCACCAGAGCAATTTTTCTAAAAGTGGGATTTACTAAGCGGCTGCACCAGAATCATCTGAAGAGCCTGTTAAAAATATGGGTTCCTGGGTTCCAGAACTACCAAATTAGAATCTTGAGGATCAGAATGCAGGAATCTTCCTCCTTTAATCTGTTTGTTTGTTTGTTTGTTTGTTTGTTTGTTTGTTTGTTTTTGAGACAGCGTTTCACTCCATCAGGCAGGCTGGAATGCATGGCTCAATCTTGGCTCACTGCAACCTCCATCTCCCAGGTACAAGCGATTCTCCTGCCTCAGCCTCCCAAGCAGCAGGAATTGTAGACGTGCACCACCACCCTAATTTTTGTACTTTTAGTAGAGAAGGGGTTTCGCCATGTTGGCCAGGTTGGTCTCAAACTCCTGACCTCAGGGTGACTCACCCACCTCAGCCTCCCAAAGTGCTGGAATTACAGGCATGAGTGACCGTTCCTGTCCTTCTTCCTTTGATCTTTATTAAACAAGCTCCCAAGTGCTTCTCTGTCCTCTCAAGTTTTAGAAGCTCTATACCTAGTATACGGAAGTATACGGAAAAAGTAGAGGGAAGAGTTCCCCTACCCAAAGTGTGACCAAGGGATGACAGTGTCAGCAGGGTCACTCAGATTGGCCACTCAAGCAGGCAGGACAGAAGTGTAATGCAGACTTTCCTAAAAGAAGGAACAGACCTGACTTTCCAAAATACAGCTGTTGCCCCGCCACCCCCTCATGTTGGCCAGGATGGTCTCAATTTCTTGACTTTATGATCCGCTCGCCTCGGCCTCCCAAAGTGCTGGGATTACAGATGTGAGTCACTATGCCCGTTGAAAGTAGTATTTTAAGTGCTCTTTAGCAAAATTGGCATAATTAAGTAAAAAACAGCATGCTGGAATCTCAGATCTCGGTCTCTCTCTCTCTCTCTAGGCAATATGGCAAGACCCTCCCCCTTCTGAAAATACACACACACACACAAAAATAGCCTAGCATGGTGGTGCATGACTGTGGTTCCAGCTACTTGGAGGCTGAGGTGGGAGGATTGCTTGAGCCTGGGAGGCAGACGTTGCAGTGAGCCAGAGATGGCACCATTGCGCTCCAGCCTGGGTGACAGAGCAAGACTCTGTCTCAAAAAAAGGAAAAGAAAAGAACGAAAGAAGGAGAAAGAAAGAAAAAGGAAAAAAGAAAAGTTCAAATCCTTTGACTCAACAATTATTCGAAGAAATTTGTCCTAACAGTGGAAAAAGTGCAAAAAGATATGCAACAAGTATGTGTCAATGGTGTTTACCATGACAACAAATTAGAAACTTTCTAATTTGAATTACATCAATCACGATGCATGCAACTCCTCCACCCTCTTCTAACAGAAACCGTCTGGCTCACAGTCAATTACTGTGGCCTCAGGGTATCCCCTGAGCAAAGGATGGTTGTTGAATGAGTCAGGAGCAGGGACCAGAACGATAGTCTAATCAAAACCTGGACTTAACCTGACCCAAAAGCCCAGCCCAGAGGGTTAGTACTGATTAAATAGGCCAATTAGACTTTCTCTTTTTACAACTTAACAGGAAAAGACAGAGTTAGCCAAGTGGAATTGATGCATTTTCCCTTATAAATTAGTTATATATTAAGTTATGTATTAAAACCTCAGGCAGTAAAATGATTATTTGGAAATATGACTAATGTAAGTATTAAACTTATTTTCCAGAAAAAAAAAAAGTTAACAACACTTGTTTTATTCATTAATGTCTCAACCAATTCCCAGTTAAATTAGTTACAGTAGGTGGTCAACATATTCTTTCAATTGATAGCATGAGTATTGATAATAAAGTCTTATACTTACAAAGTTAACCATCCTGGATTTAAAGCTCACCAGAATTGGCATCTGTGGGAAATAAATATTGGCTCTGTTACCAAAAATCAGAGACTGGATTTCTAATGAATAGGTTTCATTTGCATAGGTAATACAGATTTTAAAGAAACCACATGGTCTCATTAAAAGTTAATGTAAATGTGAAATTACTACTCTGAAGTTCCATCAACTGCTTTGTCCATTTTTTTTTTTTTGGATGGGATTTCACCATGTTGGTCAGGCTGGTCTTGACCTCCCAACCTCAGGTGATCCACCCACCTCAGCCTCCCAAATTGCTGGGAGTGCAGGCGTGAGCCACGGCGCCTGACCTCACAAGGTCTTTATGACCTGTTATTTTGTGCTGACCTCCTGTCTCAACCTGTGACTTAGAATGCCTTAACCGTCTGGGAATGCAGCCCAGTAGGTTTCAGCCTTATTTTACCCAGCTTCTATTTTAGATGGAGTTGCTCTGGTTCACACACCTCTAACAATACCACTTGTAGGTCAAAGTCATGAAGAAAAGAAAGTGTACTTGGCTACCTGGGAGCCTGAGGACTTTCTGGTTCCTGTTCCAGTTTTCCTTATAATGCACCACTCCACGTGACTTAAAGTTAATGGAATGAATATCTACTCCTTAACCAAAATTATCTGATTAAATTATATGAACAGGATGGATGGAAATAATGACAAAGTTTTTTTTGTTTTTTTTTTTTTCTCTCCCTCTCTCTCTTAGTTCTGAGATCCT
>NW_016107602.1:566277-569551 GCF_001604975.1 Cebus imitator
CTGGACTCCTTAGGAAAAACAGGAGGCACCAGAGAACTCTTTCCTGGGCCTGTTCTTTCAAGGGCTCCACCCTAAAGCCATTAATTCAATTAAGAAACTTAAAAACTGGCAAATAAAAATTTTTACACCTACTGTAGTAATCTTCTATCTTTCTGTGTAGCTATATATGTGTTGTGTGTAATGTTTATACAAAAGAGCTCTAATTAATTGGCTTAAACAAAAATAAGCACTTAAATATTTTGGAAGCATGGCCAGGCGGCAGTGGCTCATGCCTGTAATCTCAGCACTTTGGAAGACCCAGCTGGGTGGATCACCTGAGGTCAGGGGTTTGATACCAGCCTGACAAACATAGAGAAACCCCATCTCTAATAAAAATACAAAATTAGCTTTAATCCCAGCTACTCAGGAGGTTGAGGCAGGAGAATTGCTTGAACCTGGGAGGCGGAGGTTGCAGTGAGCTGAGATCGTGCCACTGCACTCCAGCCTCGGTGACAGAGTGAGATTCCGTCTCAAAAAAGAGAAAAAAAAGAAAAGCAGAAGTAGGCTTTTGCCTCTTTCTGAGGCCCTTACTCCCTGCCCAGGGAAGCCTTCCATGACTGGGCAGTCTAAATATGCCCTTTGTCTTGTGCATAAGGGTGCCCGCCCTTTGGACCCCTTCAATGTGGCTGAAGGCTATCAGTCCCAACTAGGGCACTTCCTGTGCTGGCTGACACACTTATGTGTACAGGATCTTATCATTAAATCAACACAGTCAGGCTCCTGAAGGGATTGCCTTTTTCCTGACAGAGCACTTCCTACCCATTCTTGCTTTGTCAGTAATAAGTGTAATTTTTTTTTTTTTTTTTTTTTTTTTGAGACGGGAGTCTTGCTCTGTTGCCAGGCTGGAGTGCAGTAGCATGCTCTTGGCTCACTGCAAACTTCACCTCCCAGTTTCAAGCGATTCCTGCCTCATCCTCCTGAGTAGCTGGGACTACAGGTGCTCACCACCACACCTGGCTAATTTTTTGTATTTTAATAGAGACAAGGTTTCACCATATTGGCCAGGATGGTCTTGATCTCCTGACCTCATGATCCGTCCGCCTCAGCCTGCCAAAGTGCTTTGATTACAGGTGTGAGCCACCTCGCCTGGCCAAGTGTAATATTTTTAATTCACTCTGATGAAGTGCTAGAGTTTTGTATTGACTATCAAGGAGATGAGTATGGCCAAAAGTTGTACTTCAAGAAAAGTCTGGATTTAGCTCAAGTATAGGTTTAAGTCTACTTTAGGGATCATGAATTTGGCTAGAAGATGTAACTTCTCTGGTCTTCAGTATTTCTCTCTCTCTCTCCCCCGACCTTCTTCCTCAGCCTCCGCCTCCCGGGTTCAAGCAATTCTCCTGCCTCAGCCTCCTGAGTAGCCGGGACTACAGGCACACACCACCACACCCAGCTAATTTTTGTATTTTTAGTAGAGACGGGATTTCACCATGTTGACCAAGATGGTCTCGATCTCTTAACCTTGTGATCTGCCCACCTCGGCCTCCCAAAGTGCTGGGATTACAGGCGTGAGCCACCATGCCCGGCCCCACCTTCTTCTTTCACTGAATTTGAAGGCCTTCAGCTAGAGCATACTCTTCAATTTACCATGGCCCCACCGCTCCATATCACTGGCCCAGGAAAACATTTTCACACTCAGCAATTACTTCTATTCCCAGTGGCCAGCTGCCCTGGATCTCTCTTGGCTCTGCAGACTGGGGCTGATTCTAGTGGCTCACATAGGTAAGCTCTGTGATGAGTCAGAGGGGGCCTGGGTTCCCGGGCACCTATAGAAAAAGACCCTACCCTGTGGGATAACAGTTTGTGGGACAAGGAAGGCAGGTCACATAAGCCTCTCTTTGGTATGTGTCCCCAAACAACAAGAAGTTCTTTTAAAACGCAATAAAAAATTTTTAAAAATCACAATCACAATACCAGTATCATACCTTAAACAATTAACAATAAATTTTTTTTTTGAGATGGTCTAACTCTGTTGCCTAGGCTGGAGTACAATGGCTCCATCTCAGCTCACTGCAACCTCTGCCTCTGGGTTCAAGTGATTCTCCTGCATCAGCCTCCTGAGTAGCTGGGACTACAGGCATGCACCATCACACCCGGCTAATTTTTGTATTTTTAGTAGAGACAGTGTTTTGCCATGTTGGCCAGGCTGGTCTTGAACTCCTTACCTCAAGTGATCAGCCCACCTCAGTCTCCCAAACTGTTGGGATTACAGGCGTGAGCCACTTCGCCTGGCCAATTAACAATAATTTTTTTTGTTGTTGTTTTTTTGAGATGAAGTCTTGCTCTGTTGCCAGACTGGAGTGCAGTGGTGCAATCTCGGCTCCCTACAACCTCTGCCTCCCAGGTTCAAGAGATTCTCCTGCCTCAGCCTAAGTAGCTGGGATTACAGGCATCCACCACCATGCCCAGCTAATTTTTGTATTTTTAGTAGACACCGGTTTCGCCATGTTGGCCAGGCTGGTCTCAAACTCCTGACCTTATGATCCGTCCACCTTGGCCTCCCAAAGGGCTGGGATTACAGGCATTGGTCACCTCGCCCGGCCCATGAGTTTCTTAAATCTAGTGTCTGTAGACTAGAATGAGCATTACTAGAGTTTACAAGGATATTTATTTCCACTCTGAAGTCTGACTGTCATGCAGATAGTTGCAATCATCTCAGGCTAGGATGTGTCATGTTTCCAGTACCTGATAAACCATACCCAAAAAAATCTGTACATTCCTGAACCCTCAAAAAAAAGGAAGTAAATGACTAAAATAAACATAAACCCACAAGGACGAAAAATGCAAAAGAGGACAAAGGGAAATGAGAGACTGATGGTGAATGGAAGCCATAGAATCACAACCATGTACCCATCCAGATTAGTGTGGGAGGATGAGAAGTGACAGAAAAATGACACATGTCCTAATGTTTGAACATGAGAGAGATTTATTATTTAGTGAGAAGTTTTGAAGGTGAATAGTGGTAAATAGATAAATAGAAAACTAGGCAAAATTTTTGTTGTAAGGTACTTACTAAACTGTAAGAAAAACCAAAAAGGTGGCCGGGCGCTGTGGCTCACACCTGTAATCCTAGCATTTTGGGAGGCTGAAGAGGGCAGATTACCTGAGGTCGGGAGTTCAAGACCAGTCTGGCCAACATGGTGAAACCCCATCTCTACTAAAAATACAAAAAATTAGCCGGGCGCGGTGGCTCAAGCCTGTAATCCCAGCACTTTGGGAGGCTGAGGCGGGTGGATCA
>NW_016107602.1:569610-571121 GCF_001604975.1 Cebus imitator
TGGTCAACATGGTGAAACCCCGTCTCTACTAAAAATACGAAAAATTAGCTGGGCATGGTGGCGCGTGCCTGTAATCCCAGCGACTCAGGAGGCTGAGGCAAGAGAATCACTTGAACCCAGGAGGCTCACTCGTACAGAGAGCAGAGATTGCACCACTGCACTCCAGCCTACGCAAAAGAGCAAAACTCCAACAAAAAAAAAAAAAAAAAAAAAAAAAAAAAAAAAAAAAAAAAAAAAAAAAAAAAAAAATTAGCTGGGTACAGTGGTGTGTGCCTATAATCCCAGCTACTTTGGAGGCTGGGGCAGGAGAATCGCTTGAACCATGGAGGTGGAGGTTGCAATGAGCCAAGATTCGCCACTGTACTCCAGCCTGAACTACAGAGTGAGACTTTGTCTCAAAAACAAACCAAACAAACAAACAAAAGCAAAAAGTTACTCAAGAAGGAAAAATCATAATATATTACCTAGTTCTGCTATGGAAAGCATTGACATAATCATAGCAATGTAAATACCTTATTATTAACCAAAAATTGTGTATAACTATGCTGAGAGGAGAGAGGAGAGGCAAACGTGTGGGTGTATGTGCGTGTGCATGTAAAAAGTGTTAAATTTTCATCTACCCTAAGTGTCCTTAAATTGTAAAACACAGAAACTTCAGAAATAGCAAGAATGGGCATAGTGGCTCATGCCTGTAATCCCAGCACTTTCGGAGGCCACAGCAGGTTGATTACCTGAGGTCAGGAGTTCGAGACCAGCCTGGCCAACATGGAGAAACCCCATCTCTACTAAAAATACAAAAATTAGCCCGGCAGGAATGGTGGCAGGTACCTGTAATCCCAGCTACTCAGCAGGAGAATTGCTTGAACCAGGGAGGCAGAGGTCTCAGTGAGCCCAAACTGTGCCACTGCACTCCAGCCTGGGCAACAAGAGCAAGACAACATCCCCAAAAAAAATTCAAATAATTCTGCTGCTAGGAAATTAATTGGTCATGATTTGGGGGTTCTCTCTTTCCCTAAGGCCATGTAAGAGTCCCAAATGTTCTCATGTATTCTTGAATATATGAGGCAGACAACGTCTGGTCTACAGTTCACATAGGTTCCCACATATTGCCCAAACCCATAATTTCTTGAGTTTTGGGGCCAGACTTGCAGGGAGGAGTCTTTCACTGCTGCCCTCAAATCTTAGCATTCCCTATTACCTCTCATCAGAAGGTTCTTGTTGCCTCTTCGGGCCCTACATGGAGTGGGACTTGGATTTCTCTGCTCACAGAACCTGAAAACAGACACAGCTGCCTTCTCAGGTTGCAGTTACTGCTTTCCCAGCACTCTCTTCTTTCCACCCCCATTCCTCTCCTCCACATCTGAGAAAATCAGGAAAATATCTTCACTTAAAGAACCTTTGGGGCCGGGTGCGGTGGCTCAAGCCTGTAATCCCAGCACTTTGGGAGGCAGAGGTGGGCTGATCACGAGGTCAAGACACCATCCTGGCCAACGTGGTGAAACTCTGTCTCT
>NW_016107602.1:573361-575877 GCF_001604975.1 Cebus imitator
TTTTTTTTTTACTAAATGTAGTCTACAGTGGCACCACATCTCAGTTCGGACTTGCTACATTGCAAGTGATCAACAGTAGTACATGTGGCTCTTGGTCACCATGTTGGACAGCACAGCTCCCAGGTATTAGGTCCTGGATATTAGCGGACATTTGAGACAAGTCCTGTCTCTACAACTGCTTCTGATGACAGACCTCTTGGGGTTGAGACATAACTGTACCTGCCTCATCTCTGCAGTACACCCAAGACAGTAAGAAGTGAATTGCAACTTATTAAACATCTACTTTTCAGTTAAGCACTTTTATGTCCATTTCATTTAATTTTCTAGCACCTACGTTGAGGTATGTCAAAGATGAAGAAATGGAGGCTTGGGTCATAGAACTAGTTAGAATCCCAGTCATTTTCCCCCTCCTTTTTTTCAGCCAGCTTTCCATCAGGCCAAAGAATCCCAGTCTTCATCCAGAGCCCTGAACGGCAAATTCTTCTGAACAACCCTCATTACCTCTTCTAAAAGCTGCTGAGCTCATTTCGCTCACTGTTGTGTAATGCTGTTACCTATTGAGGATGCTTTCATAGAGCAAGGGAGCAAAGTCAATGCAGTCAGACCACAGGGCAGTCACAATGCCCTCCTCCACCCACCAAAAGGCAAAAAAATGCATATTATACAGGCCACTCATACCCTCCGACTGTGCTCTGTCTGATTTCTCAGCATGGAACTCTCCTGGTTGGGGCTTCCTTATGTGAAGTCAATCTGTAGTAGATTAATTAAACACTGTATTGATTTTGTATTCTCGGGGGCACTTCTAAAAGGATTATATTGTTGAAGCCCCTTCTTGGAGTTAGTAGAACATTTCCCCTTTGCAAATGTAATACTTAGAATTTTATTACGGTCCTCCCACCCACCTCCACCCAGACATCACCCCCTCCCCCTCTTCACTTGGCATAAAATCTAACTTCTTGCCTTTCCCAAAAGACAGTCATGGCAAGAAAAGAGGGAGGGAGTCCTGCTGGTTTTCAGGTCATGTTGATTTAACACTTCATGATTTATGCATTCTGCCTGTCTTGCTTGTAGATTTTCATTTTTACTTCCTGTTAAATACCTTGCAGGGGTGTTGTTCCTCTTAATTAGTTAATGTTTCTAATGCACGTTACAGATGAAAGTGCTGTGTCAGTGTTAAATGTGAACATTCAGGTGTCCTCAAGCTCTCCTTTGTCTGCACAGGGGTTTTCAGTGTAACGCAAATTGTGAGATTTGCATTTGGAAAAAGGCTTCCCTATTCTGTTTTTAAACTGTAGGTTACTAAAATACACATACTTGGGAATCAAAAATGGCAGTAAACACAGGACATTTTGCATTAGCACGATTTTCTGACCCTGATGTACCAGCGCTTTCTCCAGTTATTCGAAGTGTGATGATCTGATTCGCAGTGAGAAGAGAACATTCCCTGCGAATTGCGCTGTTTCTGTGGCAGACCCTTAGCCTTCCTGATATGTAACAAATAATACATGGTTGGGTTTTTGTTTCGTTTTGTTTGTTCAGTGAGTGGGCGACTAAAACAATTTAGCTGCATTTCCAGTGTGTCTGAGTAGGAAAATGGATGCATTTAAAATTACAGCACTTTAAATTAAGTGTTCAGTAATATTTACTAAGAAAAATGTTAAATACCAGTTTCATTTGCTTTTGCTAACATGTTCACTAAACCTGAGTTTGTCACATTTCTATGAGTGTAAAGAATCATGTTAAGCATGCTTATTCGGGTATTTGCTTTCATATGTACCATCTTTGGAAATACATAAAAAATGTTTTCTTGTGGAAGATTGCTTTTCCATTATTATTATTTTCTAATCATCAGCTTTTCAGCTAGGTTGATATTTAAAAATAAGAAAGCAGCATAAACAACCAAGATAGTTGGAGACTTCTATTTTACATAACAGCAAGGGTTTACAAAAAAAAAGGTGAATTTTTTGGTACCTTTCATTTTGTAGTTAATCAAAAAACAAGGTAAATTTGCAGCCTAAAAACCACTTGATAGTTCCTCTCAAATCCACAAAATGGCTGTTACCAGCAAATAATTTACAGTAACATTAATAAACGTTATTTTGGCCGATCCAAAGTTTATTCTAAGACTATAGCAAATTATCCTTCATGTTTTCATTGCTTTTCAATGTAAGAAAATCCTCACTTTATTCTTAATAATCAAAATTCCTAAATGCTCCAGCAGGATCCTCAGTCAATGTAAATTTACATAATTCATCTTCTTCCACTCAACTTGTTTTTCTATAATTAGTGCAGCTGTCACTAGGGAGCCACATTCTTGTGGGCAGGTAGCTATGGGTACAGAAGGCAGGCTTCAGTCAAACATTTCCTTTTAAACCATCCATTTGTTTTTTTCCTCTTCTTATTTCAAATAAGTCGAGTTCTGTAACAAAGAATTTGTTTCCTACCTAGCATACCCTTTTTAATTTCTATCATTTCATAACTTACAATTCCTTTTCCAGGTCCACTTATCCAAAAGA
>NW_016107602.1:578253-579747 GCF_001604975.1 Cebus imitator
CCCTCCTTTGGGGTCTGGATCAGGACCCCTTTCCTGTAACATATTTCTGGCAGCTACAGAAAGGACTATAGTGCAGGAACACTGACCCAACGGCTACCTTTAGGTATGAGTTGGGATCCGGTAAAATCTTTCTCTCTAACTACAAAAGGAATGATACTGAAGAGACCCTCGACCCAAAGGAAAATCATCTGTGCTCACCAATTGGCTGACTTTGGGTAAGCAGGGTGCATATACCCAGGTAAAGAATGGGATTGGGTTAGCGGCCCAGTTTAGGAGGGTTAGAGTCCTTTCTAAGATTTAGGGGGTTGAAGCCCCTCTTGGTAAAGTTCCTCTCGCTAAGAACAGGTTTGGCACTATGGGATGCTATTCTCTTTGGGTTAGTCTGCCTTGCACTCTTTGCTGATGGCTGTGGGTGACGGGGTTAGGCATGTGCAGGATCGTGGGACATGGGGAGCTTTTTCCTCCCCAAAAGGGGAAACTTGAGAGCTGACGGGACTGCTGGAAAAGATCCCTTCACTACGGCAACCGCAGTCACCTGAACTTTTCAGTGTTGCTGCAATGAGAGGGTCTTTCTCTGGCCTCCTTGATCATTTTGCCTTCCCCACCCTGCTGCAGGCAATATTTTCCTTCTCTACTTTTCCATTCCCTTTCTTATCTTTTCTATTACTCAGGGCGAAACTCCAAGTTGGAGGTTGGATCAAAGATGACAAGGCCCATCTGGAGGCAAAATTAAGGCTTGCCAGTTTGTTTGTTTTTTTAAGACGGGGTTTTACCATGTTGGTCAGGCTGGTCATGAACTCCCGACCTCAGGTGATCCGCCCACCTTGGCCTCCAAAGTGCTTGGATTACAGGCGTGAGCCACCATGTCCGGCCCTAAGCTTTGCCAGTTTTATATTGGGTGCAAAGCAGAGTAGCTAATGTCTATGTTTTTTGTTTTATTTTGTTTTGTGTTGTTTTGACACGGAGTCTTGCTCTGTTGCCCAGGCTGGAGTGCAGTGGTGCAATTTCGGTTCACTGCAACCTCCGCCTTCTGGGTTAAAGCAATTCTCCTGCCTCAGCCTCCTGAGTAGCTGCAATTACAGGTGCACACCACCACGCCCAGCTAATTTTTGTATTTTTAGTAGAGACAGGGTTTCACCACTTTGGTCAGTATGGTCTCAAACTCCTGATCTCATGATCTGCCCACCTCAGCCTCCCAAAGTGCTGGGATTACAAGCGTGAGCCACCGCGCCAGCCATGTCTATGTTGTATTACATGTATTTTGCTCTGGCCAGAACAAAAACAAATAATTTCCCTTTATGATGTAGCTTGGGCCCCAGCGTAATGATGCCACAAGCCTGATCACTAGGGCTGCTCAGGGAAACGGAACCCAGGAGCCTGGCATACTGGCAAAAGGGTAAGAATTTCTTTTTTTTTTTTTTTTTTTTTTTTTTTTTTTACTCATGTTACCCAGGCTGGAGTGCAATGCCGCGATCTCGGCTCACCGCAACCTCC
>NW_016107602.1:581351-582663 GCF_001604975.1 Cebus imitator
GGGATTACAGGCACGCGCCACCATGCCCAGCTAATTTTTTGTATTTTTAGTAGAGACGGGGTTTCACCATGTTGACCAGGATGGTCTCGATCTCTTGACCTCGTGATCCACCCGCCTCGCCTCCCAAAGTGCTGAGATTACAAAAAAATTTTTTTTTAAAGAGCACCATGGGCAGGGCATGGTGGCTTGTGTTTGTAATCCCAGCACTTTGGGAGGCTGAGGCTGGCAGATCACCTGAGGTCGGGAGTTCAAGGCCAGCCTGACCAAGTGGAAAAACCCTCTCTCTACTAAAAATACAAAATTAGCCGGTTGTGGGGGCACATGCCTGTAATCCCAGCCCTTCAGGAGGCTGAGGCAGAAGAATCCCTTTAACCTGGGAGGTGAAGGTTGCGCAGTGAGCCAAGATTGCACCATTGCACTCCAGCCTGAGCAATGAAAGCAAAACTCCACCTCAAAAAAAAAAAAAAAAAAAATGAGATAGGTAATGTAAAAATCTGGATCAACATTCTAATATTCTAATTCTGGGCACATTACAATCAGTTAACAACCCTATACCAGCTTAGTTCCAACAGTTGCCCAGTTCACAAAAAGCCTTCTAATTTAGTTTACTTGGAATAATTTTACTTATTTTGCTTTACTCTTGTGGAATATATTGCTGTTATACTCTTTGTCTAGGAATACAGAAAAGCTTACTAAATATTTTCTTCAACACTTATCTTCCAAATATCACCTAGTGTCAAAAATCAAAAGTTATAAATAAAGCTTACTATACTAATGCTTTCTGTTTTTTGTTTGTTTTGTTTTTTGAGAAGGAGTTTCGCTCTTGTTACCCAGGCTGGAGTGCAATGGCTCAATCTCAGCTCACTGGGAACCTCCATCTCCCGGGTTCAAGTGATTTTCCTGCCTCAGCCTCCCAAGTAGATGGGATTACAGGCATCCGCTGCCATGCCTGGCTAATTTTTTGTAGAGATGAGGTTTAACCATATTAGACTGGTCTTGAACTCCTGACAGGTGATCCACCTGCCTCGGCCTCCCAAAGTGTTGGGATTACAGGTGTGAACCACCACACCCAGCCATGCGAATGCTTTCTAACTAAGCTCCTCTCTACCCTGAATGCAAAAGACCTTTATAGTTAGGCAGGAATATTATCACCCCTAGTCAACCTAAGAAGTTACAGAAAATAGGCCGGGCGCGCTGGCTCAAGCCTGTAATCCCAGCACTTTGGGAGGCCGAGGCGGGTGGATCACGAGGTCAAGAGATTGAGACCATCCTGGTCAACATGGTGAAACCCCGTCTCTACTAAAAATACAAA
>NW_016107602.1:585048-592579 GCF_001604975.1 Cebus imitator
AAAAAAAAAAAAAAAAAAAAAAAAAAATATATATATATATATATATATACACAAGTGCCACAATAATTAGCACAGAATTAGGGAATTAAGTATTGATAAATATATACTCAGGGCTTACAACTTAGATGGGAAATGGGTGGCATGTCCCCTACATAAAAAATTCCACTGTTACAGACTGTTGACACTGTAAGTGACAAGGGAGGTATTTTGTGTCTACACGTCTTCTGGATTGGCTGTGCCACAGACGGTTTTCAGCCAGGAAGCTCCTGGAGAGAAGCAGAAGGTGAAGTCTTAGGCCCCCACCACAGATGCTGCCTGCAGTTTGTGAAGGGTGGAGTGTGGAAGCATCAAATGATTCAACTTAGTGAGGCAGAAAGTTGAGGGTCTTCCACCATTCATGGGACAGCGTCAAGAAGTCCACACCGCCTGTAATCCCAGCACTTTTGGAGGCCGAGGCAGGCGGATCACGAGGTCAGGAGTTCAAAACCAGACTGGCCAACATGGTGAAGCCCCGTCTCTACTAAAAAATACAAAAATTAGCTGGGCATGGTGGCTTGTGCCTGTAATCCCAGCTACTTGGGAGGCTGAGGGAGAAGAATTGCTTAAACTGGGACCAGCGAGGTGGAGGTTGCAGTGAGCCGAGATTGTGCCACTGCACTCCAGCATGGGCTAGAGTGAGACTCCATCTCAAAAAAAAAAACAGAAGAAGAAGCAGTCCATCCCGAGGCTGGGTGTGGGGGCTCACGCCTGTAATCCCAGAATTTTGGGAGGTGGAGGTAGGTGGATCAATTGAGGTCAGTAGTTTGAGACCAGCTTGGCCAACATTGTGAAACTCTGTCTCTACTAAAAATACATAAATTAGCTGGGAGTGGAGGAGCGTACCTGTAGTCCCAGCTACTCCAGAGGCTGAGGCAGGAGAATCCCTTGAACCCGGGAGGCAGAGGTTGCAGTGAGTCTAGATGGCACCACTGCACTCCAGCCTGGGCAACAGAGCAAGACTGTCTCAAAAGAAAAAAAAGAAGAAGAAGAAAACGTCAATACTAAGCATCATCAAAGAGAGAGGTCAGAGGGAGGTGTGAGAAACAAAAGACAAAACCAAAATGCCAAACCCAGGGGAGGCCCCAGGGGCAGCGGTCAGGGCTGGGGCACTGGGACAAGGGATCGGAGTCTTGGTGCTGTTGTGCCTCTTAGGAACTACAGAAGAGGACTGACTCAAAGACACGTGAGCCCAAAGTCAAGAAGTTCAGCAGGCAGCTGAATAAGGGGCCAGGAAACTTGGCTGGAGGATGCTGGGTGGCAAGGAGGCAGGGCCATGCTGAATCGGCGCAGGGCACAAGAGCAGAGCAAAGGGGGGAGCTGGAGGTCCAACTGAGCCAGAGACTGAAGAGGGAAGTCAAGGTGGGACATTAGCAACTCCACTGATCAAGAAGAGAGGGTGGTGCTGAGCTTGGATTCAAGGGTCCTCCCGGATCGTTCTTAGTCTGACTTGCTCACACCCCTCCAAGGGCCAGTCAGCGCTTCTTATCTGATACCACTAAGCCTACCACAGCATGTGGCAGCTGGCAGGCCGCCCAAATCAACTTGCCTCTTCTTCCTGGGCACACAACTAACTGACACTCCTCAGCCTCTCTTGGTTTAGGAAGCGCCATGGGACTGAGTTCTAGACAAAGTAACGTGAGTCTCAGCCAGGTGCAGTGGCTCTCACGCCTGTAATCCCAGCACTTTGGGAGGCTGAGGCAGGTGGATCACCTGAGGTCAGAGAGACCAGCCTGGCCAAAATGGAGAAACCCCATCTCTACTAAAAATACAAAAAATTTGCCAGGTGTGGTGGCAAGCACCTCTAACCCCAGCTACTTGGGAGGCTGAGGCAGGAGAATCGCTTGAACTCAGGAGGTAGAATTTGCAGTAAGCTGACCGAGATCATGCCACTGCACTCCAGCCTGGGCGACAGAGAGAGACTCTGTTTTTAAAAAACAGTAATAGATTGGGACTTTGTAGTGGTACTCCAGGTTTCAAAGGAGGCAGACAGATGCTCTTTTAAGTCCTAAAGGCCCGAGAATCATGCTAGCAGGAAGAACATAAATCTTCTTTTTCTTTCTTTCTTTTTTTTTTAAACAGAGTCTTGCTCTTATTGCCCAGACTGGAGTGCAATGGCACAATTTCAACTTACTGCAACCTCACCTCCCGAGTTAAAGCAATTCTCCCACCTCAGCATCCCAGTAGCTGGGCGTGTTGTGTGCCACCACGCCCACCTAATTTTTGTATTTTCAGTAGAGACGGGGTTTCACCATATTGGTCAGGCTGATCTTGAACTCCTGACCTCAGGTGATCCGCCTGCCTCCACCTCCCAAAGTGCTGGGATTATAGGCATGAGACACTGCGCCTGGCTGAGAATATGAATCTTAAATGTGGACCTGGTGGTTGAGCACAGTGGTTCACAAATCTAATCTCAGCACTTTGGGAGGCCAAGGTGGGAGGATTACTTGAGGCCAGGAGTTGGAGACTATACAGCAAGACCCCCATCTCTACAAAAAAAAAAAAAAAGTGTGTATACATATACGTATATATATGTACATATATATATATTAGCCAAGTGTGGTGGCACCTCTAATCCTAGCTATTCAAGAGGCTGAGGTGGAAGGATGGCTTGTGCCCGGGAATTAGAGATTGCAGTGAGCCATGATTGCACCACTCTACTCCAGCCTGGGTGACAAAGGAAACCCTGTCTCTAAAATACATAAATAGGCCAAACACAGCGGCTCATGCCTGCAATCCCAGCACTTTGGGAGGTCTAGGCAGGCGGATCACCTGAGGACAGGAGTTCGAGACCAGCCTGACCAACAGTGAGAAACTCCATCTCTACTAAAAGTACAAAATTAGCCAGGCATGGTGTCACATGCCTGTAATTCCCAGTTACTTGGGAGGCTGAGGCAGGAGAATCGCTTGAAACCAGGAGGCCGAGGTTGCAGTGAGCTAAGATCATGCCATTGTACTCCAGCCTGGGCAACAAGAGCAAAACTCCGTCTCAAAAAAAATAAAAATAAATAAATAAATAAACAAACAAAATAAAATAAAAATTAAATAAGGACCTGGAGATGGCTAGCATGGGATATTTATCTTTACAATGTAAGATGTCTGATTTAAATAAATAAATAAATAAACAAACAAAATAAAATAAAAATTAAATAAGGACCTGGAGATGGCTAGCATGGGATATTTATCTTTACAATGTAAGATGTCTGATTTAAATAAATAAATAAATAAACTTAGGAGTGACAAAATTAGCAACAACAAAATCCCAGAAAACAAAAGGCAATTCTATTACTTTCTTCCCTATCTCCAACCCCAGAACGCTTCTGTTCCTTTACCCATCCTAGAGCAGCAAAGAGACGGGCTTTAGGGTAAGAATACTGGAGGCTGGCAAAGAGGGTGGGTGCAAAGAGAGGAAGGTGGATTTTGGATGGGACATTCTCTGCTATCTTAGAGAGCACCCATGTGATAACACCCAAGAGCCTACACATGAGACTGCAGTTGGGTAAGCTTCTAGGGACAAGTTTTCTAAACTAGGGTGCAGGGCTTCCCTTTTCATTCCCCCCACCCTCATCCTATGGAATTATTATTATTATTATTATTATTGTTTTTTCAGACGGAGTCTCACTCTGTTGCCCAGGCTGGAGTACAGTGGCACAATCTTGGCTCACTGCAGCCTCCACCTCCCAGGTTCAAGGATTCTCCCACCTCAGCCTCCTGAGTAGCTGGGATTACAGGTGCCTACCACCACACCTAGCTAATTTTTTCATTTTTAGTAAAGATGGGGTTTCACCATGTTGGCCAGGCTGGTCTCAAACTCCTGACCTCAGGTGATCCACCTACTTCAGCCTCCCAAAGTGCTAGGATTGCAGGTGTGAGCCACCGTGCCTGGCCCATCCAATGAAATTCTATCATAAGAAGCCTGAAGTACAGAACTAATTGAACATTTTTCTGGCTTCCATGAATATTGGCTTGGAAAGGCTTCAGAATGAGACCCCTGCTCACCCCTAGCCCAGTAAGCACCTGAGATAGATATCTATAATGGACTCAATGCAGAGACAAAGGGCACAGCTTTTGGGAACCGCCATGCAGGAGAAAAAGTACATTTTCTGGGGCACCATTTCTTCTCCCCTAAGAAGAAGTGAACCCTTTGTCTGTGGGCCAAAGAGAAGGAGCAGAATGGCCTGTTTACCTCTGGAAGTCATCTTGAGGAATCCTCCCATCAGGGGCTCCTCCAGCTGGGGGTAGAGGGAGGAGGATTCAAATTCAAATGCTCATTAAATTATTTCCCAGATTTGCCACCCACATTAAACTTGATTCCAGGGGCTTTTGATTGTTTCTGAGAACTGAATCCATCCTTGAAGTATGAAATATGCTCCCATTGAAGATTTTTAATAGTATTTGCCTGGTTAATGTAGCAGAGGCAATCTATACACTGAAATTCTCCTCTGCTAAATTTTTTTTTTTTTTTTTGACTGGGTCTCCTTCTGTTGCCCAGGCTGGAGTCCAGTGGCACGATCATGGCTCACTTTGAACTCCTGGCACCAAGTGATCCTCCTGCTGTGGCTTCCCAAAGTGCTAGGATTGCAGGCATGAGACGCTGCACCTGGCCTCCTCTCCTAAATTCTTACTGCAAAACAAAACAGAAAAGTAATTATCAACTAAAATTATTCTATGCTTTCCAGTCTCTACAATGTTGGAGAAGTCCCCTTTCCCTTGATTTCTATTTAGTAACTGGGGCCTTTTCCAAAGCTTTCATTTACATCAGGACTGGGTAATCCCACAAAACTCCAGAATAATTCACCTTCCCACCTGCAGCAAAGTTTCTGTAGCCTAGGTCAGCATTTAGTGTGTGGGTGAAGGCCTTTCCCTGGTGCAGCTTTCCAAATGCTATCAAAGCATAAAAATCATCTGAGTGACCTATTAAAAATACTGGCTCCAGCTGGGCATGGTGGCTCATGCCTGTAATCCCTGCACTTTGGGAGGCTGAGGCAAGCGGATCACTTGAGGTCAAAAATTCAAGACCAGCTTGGCCAACAAAGCAAAACCCCGCCTCTACTAAAAAAAATACAAAAATTAGCCGGGCATGGTGGTACACAACTGTAATCTCAGCTACTCAGGAGGCTGAGGTAGGAAAATCGTTTGAACCTGGGAAATAGAGTTTGCAGTGAGCCCAGATCGCACCACTGCACTCCAGCCTGGGAGACAGAGCAAGACTCTGTTTCAAAAAAAAAAAAAAAAGAAAAGCATAATACTTTAAAAACTAAAGCCAAAAATATTTCGTTGCTTCCTGCGCTTCTGCCTTAAAACATTACTGGTTCTGCTGGGCGCGGTGGCTCACGCCTGTAATCCCAGCACTTTGGGAGGCCAAGGCAGGTGGATTACGAGGTCAAGAGATCAAGACCATCCTCATCAACATGGTGAAACCCTGTCTCTACTAAAAATACAAAAATTAGCTGGGCGTGGTGGTGCGGAGAATTGCTTGAACCCAGGAGGCCAAGGTTGCAGTGAGTAAAGATCATGCCATTGCACTCCAGCCTGGGCAACAAGAGCAAAACTCCATCTCAAAATAAAAACAAAAACAAACAAAAAAAAACATCACTGGGTCCTTAGCCTTAACCCAGCAGGAGCAGTGAAAATTTCCTTGCCAACCTCTACTCACAGGAGAACCATGAGCCAGTGGGAGTTCTCTCCTTCCAAAGTACAGAGCTAAGTTTATCCACTCATTTATTTATTTATTTTATAAATATCTCTGGATGTTCTGTGGGCCAAGCATTGTTCTTGTGCTAAGACTGCAAACGTAAATGAAATTGACATACTGATTGCTGGAAATGACAGATGACAATGAAATAAACCAGCAAACACACACACACATTGTGAGAGATGCTATGGAAAGAGGCACTATGAAGGGTCATTGATAGAGATAGTAGCGGACCACTAGATAAGATGGCCTTGAGTACACCTTTCTGGGGAAGTGACACAAACCTGAAGGCTCTAACGGGGAAGAGGGTAGGAGAGTATTCAGATATGGAGACAAGTGTTAAGATCCTTAGGTGGCAAGAACTGTGATAGAACAGACTAAGAAGAAGGAAGGGATGGGATTCGGTGTCTGATTGCAGTTGGATCCTTGGCCTATTTAGATACTGAAATTATCAAGGACAGCAGGCCTTAGGGTAGAGCAATCAGTGACCAGGTGCCAAACCTTCCTCAGATGGGATTCAATAAGCAGCAATGTGGCATATGGCAAAGAGGCACAGCCACATAGTGTAAACCCTAAAGAAGTAGGACTTTTACACATGGTGGACGTGTAATAACACACAAGCAGCATGAAGGAGCCAGAACACGGAACCCAGGGAAACATCAAGAGAATACCCAGCCTCCTCTTCAGAGAGGATAGCAAGAAAAGCAATGTCGTCAGGGGATAGTCAGAAGGGAAAAAGTGCAATGAAAAAGCTGAGAACATAGATGCTCATTTACTCAGAAAGATGGTTCCAGTGTGCACAGGAGAAATGTTAGCGGGGGAGGACAAAGGGAAGGTTGAGTTTGGTAAGGATGAGAACAGAGCAGGATGGGAACAAGAGCACACAGGAAGCTGGGTTACTGGAGGCACATCTTGGCTGGTCACCATAGATAACTAGCATATCATGTAACTATTACAAGATATTCAAGAGCTCTAATCCCAGCAGTCATCTAGTGGATTAGAGGTATGTGTGTACTGCGGGGGCATCCTCCCTCCTTTCCCAGAAATTAGCAGCCTCCTGGACATCTTTTTTTCTGAGACAGAGTCTCTGTCACCCAAGCTGGAGTGCAGTGGCATGATCTCCGCTCAGTGCAACCTCCGACTCCTGAGGTCAAGCGATTCTCCTGCCTCAGTTTCCTGAGTAGCTGGGATTACAGGCACGAACCACCATGGCCAGCTAATTTTTGTACTTTTAGTAGAGTCGGGATTTCACCATTTTTGGCAGGCTGGTCTCGAACTCCTAACCTCATGATCCACCCACCCCTCTCGAACTCCTGACCTCGTGATCCACCCGCCCCAGCCTCCCAGAGTGCTGGGATTATAGGCATGAACCACTACACCTGGCCGCCTCCTGTACATTTTATCCAAGGGAATCATAGTCAAATGAGGAGGCCAGCAACAGTACTATTTTGTTGGATAGGCTCACATCCCATGATGGCAATAGGAACCATTTATGATGGGATACTACACAGTTCTGAGAATTTCAAAGAAAGGGGTCCCGGGCTGTCTGAGAAGGTGTATTTCATAGGTACATGACATTGGAGGCTCAAACCACTGAAAGATAGAGTGCAACATTACGGAAAAAGGCTGGCAGGGTTAAGTCAATGCAGACAGTTTCAGAGAAGGGAGCGAGGCCTTAAGCAGATCCCCAGAGGTGGACATCAACAAGTAAGCAAGACAGTTTGACAAACAGTGCACTAGTTGTGTGTGTGTACTTTCTCCTAGTGACACTGGTATTTGTTTTTCTTTCTTTTTTTTTTT
>NW_016107602.1:598348-600916 GCF_001604975.1 Cebus imitator
AAAAAAAAAGGAAAATAAAAGAAATAAAAAGCTGGCTATTTAAATAAAAATCTACTGGGTCAAAAATTTTTTTTCCTAAAAAGTTTTCTGTAAAAGACCATAAAATGTGAGCTAAATTTCTGTATTTTCTGTAAAGTTCTTTTATATGATTTTATTCCAGGGTAGCCACCCATATTGCAGATAGTTTATCTCATCCAAGTTTTAAATCTGGTTACGTGACACTACCTCTAGACACCACCCAGCACTTCCCTTTTCTGGAAAACAACAAAACATCTAAATTTTCAAAAATTTTGCTAGAGCCTTTCAACAGGCTCTTAAACAATTAGAATTTGCTTCTGACCAGCTAAATTTTTGATGAAAACTTAACACTCTCAAGTCTAGTGAATCCATCTTGCAAAAGATCACACTAAACAGCCACTTAATTCTTATGATTTGTTTATCCATAAAATACTAAAAGTACTAATGGGAGTAAAAATAAAACATCAATACCAGTAAGGCACAAGTTACTATGTGAAAGTGAATTGAACTGCCACAGAAATCACTCTTAAATTCTGAGCTGAATTCATTTTAACTTTCAGAGATGAATTGTAAAAGATCTAATCTAAGGCCAGGCGTAGTGGCTCAGACTTGAAATCCCAGCACTTTGGGAGGCCGAGGAGGGCAGATCATGATGTTAGGAGTTGGAGACCAGCCTGTCCAATATGGTGAAACCCCATTTCTACTAAAAAATACAAATATTAGCCAGGCGTGGTGGCACACACCTGTAGTCCCAGCTACTTGGGAGGCTGAGGCAGGAGAATCGCTTGAATCCAGGAGGCGGAGGTTTCAGTGAACTAAGATCATGCTACTGCACTACAGCCTGGGCAACAGAGTGAGACTCCATCTCAAGGAAAAAAAAAAAATCTAATCTAAGCAGAAGCATCTGACAATCTGCTTTCCCACTCCCAGGCAAAATCCAATTCATATTTCTCAGCACAAAAGACAAAAACAATCTCATAGTGTGTATGTGAAGAGATTGATCTAAAGATTCTATGCTTATGTTGTATATATATAAACTCAGAAAGCTGTGGAATCTACCGTAAATCTGAAAAATATACAACATTTATTACAAAAAAGAATGTAAAAACTCCTCTAAGTTTCATTAGTGAACCATCATGACTACATAATGTATATTTTGATGCATTTATTTGGCTTTTGTTACTGGACTATTTATTGTGGAGATGAACATTTCAGTAGGTCTGTTTTCTACGTTTAACATCAAGGGCAGAGGCTCTTTTTATTAACTGTATTTAGCATCATGCACAGTAAATTCCAGTATATTCTGGAATAGGCTTTGGATATAAACTATTCAGATTGTCTTTACTTTCTATTTGAGACAAGTGCCCTGCTCTGTCACCCAGACTGGAGTGCTTATTGCAGCCTTATCCTCCAGGGCTGACATAATCCTCCCACCTCAGCCTCCCGAGTAGCTGGGACAACAAATACATGACACCATGCCCAGCAAATTGTAGAGATGGGGTTTCTCTATGTTGCCCAGGTTGGTCTCAAACTCCTGGTCTCAAGCAATCCACATGCTTTGGCCTCCCAAAATGCTGGGATTATAGACGTCAGCCACCACGCCCAGCTATCTGGTTCTTAACTGATCCTTAAATCCTAAAGCAAAAAAGAACAAATCTGGCCAGGTGCAGTGGCTCACGCCTGTAATCCCAACACTTCGGGAGGCTGAGGCAGGCGGATCACCTGAAGTCAGGAGTTCGAGACCAGACTGACCAACGTGAAGAAACCCCGTTCTACTAAAGATACAGAATTAGCTGGGCATGGTGGTGTGCGCCCGTAATCCCAGCTACTCAGGAGATTGAGTCAGGAGAATCACTTGAACCCAGGAGGCAGAGTTTGCAGTGAGCTGAGATTGTGCCACTGCACTTCAGCCTGGGTAACAAGAGTGAAACTCCATCTCAAAAAAAAAAAAAAAGAAGAGCAAATCCAGGAAAGGACACCTTCAGACAGACCAGATGACTCATTGTTGGGTGTTGTCCAGAAAGCAATCTGTTGAATTTCAAGGACTGGAGACTGGTTGTACGTTTTGGGGAGAAACTGGTTATCCCAGTGATGGAATGCCTTAATGCAAAATTTCCCTAAAGCTTCAAGCTCCTCTTTCGGAGTCTGTTTTAGAATTTTACTAACTCACAGAAAACAACCACATTTATGATGTGATACAGGGAGTAGCCTGGAAAGCACTTTCCTAATACTGCCTAGAACCCCATTTTAAGCAAGAGTTGAAACTAGGATGAAATAATTATCCTATCTGGGAAGGCTGGGTGTGGTGGCTCAGGCCTGCAATCAAGAAAAGCAGAGATGGGGCATGGCGGCTCATGCCTGTAATCCTAGTGCTTTGAGAGGCTGAGGTAGAAGGATGGATAGAGGAGTTCAAGATCAGCTTGGACAACACAGTGAGACCCTGTCTCTTTTTTTTTTTTTTTTTTTTTGAGACGGAGTTTCGCTCTTGTTACCCAGGCTGGAGTGCAATGGCGCAATCTCGGCTCACTGCAACCTCTGCCTCCTGGGTTC
>NW_016107602.1:601496-602618 GCF_001604975.1 Cebus imitator
GACCAGGATAGTCTCGATCTCTTGACCTCGTGATCCACCCGCCTCGGCCTCCCAAAGTGCTGGGATTACAGGCTTGAGCCACCGCGCCCGGCCTAGACCCTGTCTCTTAAAAAAAAAAAAAAAAAAAAAAGGTAAAGGCACTAAAGATTTCATTCTCTTGTGAGGGGAAGAAAAACTAAGTTACAGTAAGGATTGTATAGCACACCAGGTTCACACTTATTTATATAGACACTAGCCACAATATGGACACTAGTTACAATTGAAAAAGAACATTAGATTTTAGATCACTGTAAAGCATAACAAGAATTATCTGTTCTGAATGTCTACATTTGCTTCAGTTTTATTTTTTGAGACAGAGTTTTGCTCTTGTTGCCCAGGCTGGAGTGCAATGGCCCGATCTCAGCCCACTGCAACCTCTGCCTCCCAGGTTCAAGTGATTCTCCTGGCTCAGCCTCCCAAGTAGCTGGGATTACAGGTGTGCGCCACCACACCTAGCAATTTTTTTGTATTTTCAGTAGAGATGGGGTTTCATCATGTTGGCCAGGCTGGTCTTGAACTCCTGACTTCAGGTGATCCACCTCCCTCGGCCTCCCAAAGTGCTGGGATTACAGGAGTGAGCCACCACAACCGGCCTTGCTTCAGTTTTAAAACCAGTTAAAATATTCTATAGTTCAGCTGATGTTTTACTATTTTTTTTTCCAATTAGAAGAGATGAATGGAAAGAGGAGTTAAAAATATAGTGGAGAGGGGTCGGTGTGGTGGTCATGTCTACAATCTAAGCGCTTTGGGGGACCAAGGTGGGTGGACTGCTTGAGCTCAGGAGTTTGAGACCAGCCTCGGCAACATAGTGAGACCTAATCTCTACCAAAATAAAAAAAATAAAAAATTGGCTGTCTATGGCCATACCACCCTGAACGCACCCGATCTTGTCTGATCTGGGAAGCTAAGCAGGGTCGGGCCTGGTTAGTACTTGGATAGGAGACTGCCTGGGAATACCGGGTGCTGTAGGCTTTTAAAAAATAAATTAAAAGCCGGGCGCGGTGGCTCAAGCCTGTAATCCCAGCACTTTGGGAGGCCGAGGCGGGTGGATCATGAGGTCAAGAGATCGAGACCATCCTGGTC
>NW_016107602.1:603113-613609 GCF_001604975.1 Cebus imitator
AGAGACGGGGTTTCACCATGTTGACCAGGATGGTCTCGATCTCTTGACCTCGTGATCCACCCGCCTTGGCCTCCCAAAGTGCTGGGATTACAGGCTTGAGCCACCGCGCCCAGCCAATTCCTAATTTTTAATAATGTCTACGTTGATAAACATAACATTAAAAATTTTTTTTAGAGATAGGGTCTCGATTTTTGCCCAGGTTGGAGTGCAGTGGCATGATCAGCGCTCACTGCAACCACAACCTCCTGGGCTCAAGCAATCCTCCCACCTCAGCCTCTCAAATAGCTGGGACTATAGGCACTTTGCCAGCATGCCTAGCTAATTTCTCATTTTTCTGTTTCTTGAGATGGGGTCTCACTATATTGCCCAGGCTGATCTCAAACTCCTAGGGTCAACTGATCCTCCAGCTAAATGTAACATTATTAAATGTAAATACTACAGCATCAGTTCTACCAGAATGCTGCTTTAAGTACAGCAAAATTCCAAACTCTAAAATTTTAATTTTTTCTTGAACAAATTTTGATGCATCTTTGTTCTTACACAAATTTCTGACATACTACATATTAAAAATGGTCCACTCTTGATGGGCATTATACATTTTATTTAAAGACTGCAAAGAAAAAAAAAAGGTACAGAAATACAGATTACATTATGATGACCACAGTAGTATTCTACATGACAAAAATAAAAACAGATTTATAAAGTAAATGTACCGGCACAGAACAAGCATTTATTTAACATCCAATCCAGGCTGCATATGCACAAAATGATCTGACCACATGCTTATGCAAAATAAAGTTTTTCTTAGAACACCAAAATTCCAACCATTCTGACTGTCCACTGCCTATTCCCCTGTTGAGTACTTTGAGTGAACTTCTATAGAATACAAAAACAACTGGCATGGCACTTAAAGACTGCAAAAAACAGAACACAATTAAAAACATTTATAATGCATTTCTGTATAAAATATACACCATAAATCTTATTAGTTAAAAAAAGATTTAAAAACAAAAGACCACCCTGAATAATGGTTAGAACCTCATTATAGAAAAATGCTCATCATTTTGTACATTATTAATAGAAACTACTGAGAGGAATTTTGGGGGGGAGGGGGCTGAGAGTCAGTTAGATACTGCCTAACTTAAAGTTAGATAACTAACTTAAAGTTATTCATTCAAAATTTGCTTTAAATTGTGGGTAATAACTCACTGCTTACCGCTTCTCAACATGTTTTATCATGAATACTCTAATATTTAACCACAGGACAAGCATAGAATAGCCTGAAGGAGGTGTTTCTCAAAGTGAGATTGAAAGCCCCCAAAGAAGCCTAAGGTGAGCCCCCTAGTGTGCGTTTTAAACAAACTCCCTAGGTGATTATTTCACATTACAAAATGTGAGGAGTAATGCCCTATGGGAAACAGCACCACTTAAAAGCAATATCATAAACATATTTCTGACATGAGATACAGAATTCTAAGTTTATGATTTGAAGTGAAGACTGCTTTTTGTTTTAAAACAAGTTTCAGGTGTTAAGAGAAACTTAACATATTAAGTAAGTGTGGATGTATATGAACATTTTCCTTTGAGGTTTTCATTGCTTTCAGACTTAAGTTATTTGAAGTAAAGTGAGTACCTAGCTAGAAACTTTGGAAAAATGACATTTCCAATGAAACGCAGCATCCACCCCCCAAAAAAAGATAATTTATTAAATGCCTACAAATTTTAAAACATTTGAAATTTAAACTAAATAACTTTCCTAAAATTAAGCTTTACTAAGATTAAAAAATTTTAAGTAATTTAGATGATCATGGTTAAGTCCCTTTTCATTAAAAAAATATTTAAAATAAACAACACAAGGATGCAGTATTTGGCACCCCTTTAAATAATAAACTGCTAAAGATTAATATTAATAAAAAATAATCCAAAGAACTCGGCCTCTGAAATGTATTCTACTATGTGTTATATGTGTTACCCAGTTAATACAAACTCACTTAAAGAGCTGAAACTGTGATGTGTGTGAGTGTATATGTGTGTCCTGAACATTTATTCATGCCTACTTAATTTTTCTGATTCCACAAATACTCTATAAAACAGGGTCCAATCATATAGACAATGTGGTTTAGGGGAAGAAATGAGCATAATTAAGATACCCTACTTAAAAAATAAATAATTTTCCTGTAAACTAAATTATAAGGAAAAAATATTATACATTCTGCTTCCATTGAATACATGGAATGCTTTTACAAGTTCAGTAACGATAATGAGTACCTCATTTAAATCAAGTCACAAAAAGCAACTGTGGGGATTCACTCTCCAATAGGAAATAAAAATATTACCACTGTACTTTTCTGTATCTATTTTAAACTTCTGGTTTTTTTCCTTTCTATATACTGAGTAATTTTCCATTCAACTGCATCCTTGGTCTTTTGCAATATATATATTAACATTCCAGTTAATGTTTTCAATAAAGGGACAGGTTCAGGAGCTATCCCATTAATATATTTAAAAAAAAAAAAAGAAAAAGAAAAAAAATTACTTGTGCCAGTTTTGCAAAAACAGTTAATGATTTGGAATCTGATTCATAATAAAAAGTGTCTGTTTTTTAATTCAAGAACTTCCCAATTCTTTTTTTTTTTTTTTTTTTGAGACCAAGTCTCACTCACTCTGTCGCCCAGGCTGGAGTAATCTTGGCTCATTGCAAATTCCATCTCCTGGGTTCAAGTGATTTTCCCACTTCAGCCTCCTGAGTAGCTGGGATTACAGGCATGTGCCACCATGCCCAGCTAATTTTTGTATTTTTAGTAGAGACAGGATTTCACCATGTTGGCCAGGCCAGTCTTGAGCTCCTGAACTCAAGTGATCCGCCTGCCTCAGCCTCTCAAAGTGCTGAGATTACAGGCGTGAGCCACTGCACCCAGCTGAATTTCCCAATTCTAAGCAAGCAGCATATTCTATTACCAATTTAATAACTGCTGCTTTAAAAAATCGATAATTTATTTATCCAAGGCAAAGCAGTACTTGTTAAAGTTTACACCTGAATTTTTAAACATAAAGAACTCCAAAAGCAATAGGTAATATGAAAAGTTGTTGCATTTTATATTAATAGTTTATTTCAAAATTAAACCCTGAAATGACTTAACACAGAATGACAAAAATCATGGGAGGTTTATGATGTAATCCCACTATGTGCCTTAATGCAACAGATACTTTATTTTTAAATGCAGTGGTTTTCTTTTTTTTTTTTTTTAAAAAAAAAAAAAAAAAGGATTTCATTACTCATCTGTAGGCCTTTTAAAAACTGAAAAACCAGTTCAACTAAATTTTGACATGATTGTCTGAAAGCTAGTTTTAATTTTTTTCATAGTATAACAGATGTAATTGATTCATATACTCTATGAGAGAAGATACTGAGTGTTTTTTTTTGTAGGTGGCAAATGTAAAATGGTTAATTGTATCCAGGCTGGTAGCAAGTTTATCCATGCATTAAATGGCAACATGAGTAGAATATGTGGTTGAAAAATGAGGATCAGACACATTCTTCTGCAGACATCAAAAGAGGATTGATATACTCAAAACCTTCAAATTCAGACTGATCAATCTTCCTCACAATGTCACTGTTGAAAGAAAAATAAATTTATTTTCATCATAATCAAGATTTCTTCAACCTTTAAATGGTAAAATAAGATTAAAAAACAAATAATTAGGCTAACTGTACTGAAAAAAAAAAACTGTAAATTCTTAGATTAATCCCCCAAATTTTCTAGACGAATCAAGAATGGAGTACTGAAAATTAAAAAAAAAAAAAACCAATAATCCCATAAGCATCTTTAGAGACAAAAAGGAGTTCGAAACTGAAGACTGTAAATAAAAAAGGCACAAGTTGTGCTCACTTCGGCAGCACATATACTAAAACTGGAACGATACAGAGACGATTAGCATGGCTCCTGCGAAAGGATGACACGCAAATTCGTGAAGCATTATTATTATTAAAAAAAAAAAAAAGGCACAAGTTGTCACAATTCCAGAACAACATTCTTAGTTATAGGTGAACATCCAAGTTTGAATTAGCATTCAATTTAGTAGTCACCTCAACAGCCAGATGTTAGATGGTGAAGCCCAGAAGTTAACCAAAAGGAAAAGGCAATAGGAACAAGTACACTGAGAGACCTGGAATAAGGAGAGAACATCACAGGGAGGTCATGGGTCACAGAGAGTGGAGAGGTTGGCATTTTGTTACACTGGGCTTCTAGTTCAACACACAGTAAGAGTGAGTAGTACTATCAAATATTTAATACATAAACGTATACACCATATAGTACTAAGAAGCACAAAGTTACAGAGGATACACGAGGGGAGGTAACTCATACTAGAAGAGAAAGCAGTACTTGTTAAATTTTATTCACAATAAGCTAAGTCCCGTTCTAACCACAGTTCTAAAGAAAGGGGCTTCTAGGTTGGAGAAATCAAGGAAGGTAGTATTCATTCTGCAAACACTTAATGAATGGAATGATGGAAGACTGTGGTAGGTCTGGGGAAATGCAAGTAATTTATTTGGGTGGAGCACAGGAATAGAAGTGTGTTAGATGGCAGATGATGCTGGAAGAAAAATAATGGCTAAATCAAAGAAGCCAGTGATGTTTACACTGAGTTTCACCTTGATCCATCAAAGATCTGGTTGCATCTGAGGGGTCTCTGAAAGATGGGAAGATTTCAATAGGTAAAAATGAAGGAGGGATATAGAGGAATAAGCAGGCAGAGGCAGAGATAATAATACTATTAGGGAATGGTGAGTAGCTAAGACGGATCAGAACAGCGTTTGTATTATGGTGAGAGCTATCGCTAGAAAGTCAGGCTGAAGCAGATGTAGGGAGGCCTTAAATGCTAGCCAAGAGGACAGATGTTACCTGGTAGTCAATGAAGGAGTTGTTGAAGGTTTCTGATTAAAGGGGTTCAAGAATTGGGGTGATACTTCACAAGGCATACAGAAGAGGTTGCAAAGTGAAGGCGTAAAGATCACTTAGGAGGCTGATACAATACTCCAGGTATGACTTGAATGAGGCCTGAACTAGGGTGTGTTAATGGGAAAAGAAAGGAAGGATCTGATGTAAATGATGATATAATGAAAACACAAACAAAGACTTGGCAACCACAGGTCTTATGTAATCTGTTAAGAAAAAGGAGGAGTCCACAGTCACTGACATTTGGAATCCGAACGACAGAAACACATCGTGGCATGGTAAGCAGAAATAGCAACTAAAAAGAAGGAACTGACTGAGAACAATAGAAAGAGAACATAAAGGGTCATTACTTGGATTTTAGACTTCATATATTTGAGCTGCTTGGCGGACAAACTGGGGGACATGTTAAACAAAACGCAGCTCAGGAGATCTATCAGGGCAGGGGCTAAGTGTTTCAGAAACCACCATGCATTTATTCTTCACAGCAGCCGTATGAGGTAGGCAATTCAAGAACAGGCTCAGAGAAGTTATGCAAGTCCTATCCAAGGTTACCCAGTTGGTAAGAGGTGGCATCGGGATTCAAACTCCTATCTTTTGATTAAATCCAGTGTTCCTTCTAATACATGATGCTGTTAGAAATAATCATTTGGTATACATCTTTCTTCTCTAGTAGACAGTATGCTTTTGGGGAGATTAGACCGTCTTGATTGCCTTTACTGTCTAGTATTTAGCCTGATGCCTTTTGCTCAATAACCATTTGCATTTAACAGAAAGTCATTTAAGTAGCTGGTATCTATGCTACAGGGCTAGCTGAAACCTCCAAGGTACAAACTGCATATAGCAAAGAGAAGGTTGTCATGAACAGAATCATGGAGCATCCTGGTCTCAAGGGGACAGGGAAAATACATGAGAGAAAAGTAGTCACAGAGATGAAACAGAACCAGGATAGGCAGTGCCACCTAAGGCAAAGCTGTGGGTACCAAATACTTTACAGACATCAAGGGAGATGAGGACCGACCCCAAAATGCTTTACAATTTAGAAATTAAGAAATTGATTCAACCTTCAAAAGCTGGAAGACAGGTTCAGTTGTAAGGGGTTGAAGTGTTGGCAGCAAAAAAAAAAAAAAAATTTTTTTGAGACAATCAACTTTGACTAGTATGAAGAAGTTTGATTAGAAGTGCTTTGTATTGCCGGGCGCGGTGGCTCAAGCCTGTAATCCCAGCACTTTGGGAGGCCGAGGCGGGTGGATCACAAGGTCAAGAGATTGAGACCATCCTGGTCAACACGGTGAAACCCCGTCTCTACTAAAAATACAAAAAATTAGCTGGGCATTGTGGCGCGTGCCTGTAATCCCAGCTACTCAGGAGGCTGAGGCAGGAGAATTGCCTGAACCCAGGAGGCGGAGGTTGCGGTGAGCCGAGATCGCGCCATTGCACTCCAGCCTGGGTAACAAGAGCGAAACTCTGTCCCAAAAAACAAAAAACAAAACAGAAGTGCTTTGTATTTATTTTTCTTTTACCATGAGCATCTGTTAACTTTTTTTTTTTTGAGGCTTAAAGATGAAATGAAAATGAAGAAAAATGTGGTTATGCAAAGAGGGGTAATGAGTTAGGGGGAAAAATCAGAGTATCTGAGCATGGTTACATAGAGGGAAGCAAACTAGAAAAAATTAAATCAAAGAAGTTCCAATAACAAGTTAACTGACAAAATGAAATCTTGGAGAAAACTAAGGAAACAGGTCTAGGAAAATAGAAGGAACACCCCTTGTAAAAGTGCCTTCCATGAGTAGGGAATGAGAAAATGTTGAGAAGAGTTAGAGAGCAATTCCGAGATGCAAGGTGGTCTGGAGACAGCTGGAAAGGATGCAAGGTCACCCCAGAGAGGTTATCAGTCCTTGCATCAAATTAAGGCAAGGTTAATCCATTAGCAGTGATGGAGAAAGAAGTAGAACTGAAGGCTTCTGAAATGCAGAGGCTGTTTGGAGCAGGCGCTGGGGGGAATGTGGTAAGAAATAAGATGGAAGTAAAATGACTGCCAAACAATAAAGGCCGTTTTGAGATTAGAGAGAATGAATCTGTAACAATAGGTAAATAATCAAAATATCCCCCAATTATTCTAAACTATAGTTTTAAAAGATGCGGCATAAGCACAAAAAATATTTCAGATCACTGCTGGTTGGATTTAATAACTCAACGTAATTTCAAAAAAAAAAAAAAAAGCAATTTGTCAATACATACAAGAGCCTTAAAATATTCATACCCTCTGACCTAATTCCCTTTCTAGGAATCTATCTTCAGGCAATACTCAGGAACTCAGACAAAGACAGTCCTTGTCACATGGGAAACAGTGCAGCACAGTAGAAAGAGCACAGGCCTTAGTCAGTCTGATTTGGGTTTGAATCCTGACTCTGCCACCTGATAGCTGTGTAACTTTGCTTAACCTCTCTGAGCCTCGGTTTCCTCATCTGTAAAACGAAGATGACAATAACTAGTTTACAAAGTTGTTGCAAAAATGAGAGATAATGCATGGTAAAGCAAAGGAGAAAATGACCGTTACTGTTAAAAGTTATAATGACATAATGGATTCAAATACCAGTAACTGAATGGCTAAATAAATTATAGTACAAACAAAAAAAAAAAGAAAAAAAAATTATAGTATAGGCCAGTCGCAGTGGCTCATGCAGGTAATCTCAGCACTCTGGGAAGCCAAGGCAGGCTGATCACCTGAGGTCAGGAGTTTGAGACCAGTCTGGCCAACATGGCAAAACCCTGCCTCTACTGAACCTGGGAAGCGGAGGCTGCAGTGAGCCGAGACTGTGCCACTGCACTTCAGCATGGGCAATAGAGTGAGACTCCATCTCAAAAATAAAATAAATTAAATTAAATAAATTATAGTATAATCTGATGAAACATTGCATAGTCACTAAAAACAGGGTTTCCAAAGAACTTAAAAATTTTTCAGTGTACAGAATTACTTACTCATCATCTGGAGTGAGCTGGACAGGTTCATTAGTAAACTGAGAATCAAAGTTGTCCAAACCAAATTCCCCAGAAATATTTGGTTTAAAGGGAGGTACCACCTGTTTTTGCTCCATCTGAAAAGACATATTGGATGACAGCTCAAGTCTGTATTCTTAGAAAAATTTCACCTCTACAGTTCTCCTCTGCCCTGATTATGTTTCCTTTATTAAAGTGTGCCCTGAAGCATGGTTCAATGATATTAGCAATGATGAACACATCATTTACAAATATAAGCCAGGCTTGACAGCTCATGCCTATAATCCCAAGCACTTGGTAGGCTGAGATGGGAGGATCGATTGAGGCCAGGAGTTCAAGATCAGCCAGGCAACATAGCAAGACCCCATCTCTATAAAAAATTAAAAATTGGCTGGGCCCAGTGGCTCATGCCTGTAATCCCACTACTTTGGGAAGCCAAGGTAGGCAGATCACCTGAGGTCAGGAGTTCAAGACCAGCTTGGTCAACATAGCAGAACCCTGTCTCTACTAAAAATACAAAAATCTGCCAGGTGTGGTGGCGCCTGCCTGTAATCCCAGCTTCTCAGGAGGCTGAGACGGGAGAATCGCATGAATCCAGGAGGTGGAGGTTGCAGTGAGCCGAGATCATGCCACTATACTACAGCCTGGACAACTGAGCAAAACTCCATCTCAAAAAAAAATAAATATTAGCAGGCACCATGGCTTATGCCTGTAATCCCAGCTACTTGGGAGGCTAAGGGAGAAGGATTGCTTGAGCCCAGGAGTTCAATCAAGGCTGTAGTGAGCTACACTACAGCCTGGGTGACAGAGTGAGACTGTCTCTTAATAAAAATAAAAATAAAAACAAACATAAACATTGACATGGGCCTCAGTAACATTATAACCTGCTTTATTATGTTAATGTTCAATTTTTTGGCCAGGCACAGTGGCTCACCCCTGGAAACCTTGGGAGACTGGGGCGGGTGGATCACTTGAGGTCAGGAGTTCAAGAACAGCCTGGCCAACATGGTGAAACCCTGTCTCTACTAAAAATACAAAAATTAGCTGGGCATAGTAGCATGCACCTGTAATCCCAGCTACTCAGTAGGCTGAGGCAAAAGAATTGCTTGAACCCAGGAGACGGAGGTTGCAGTGAGCTGAGATCGCACCACTGCACTCCAGCCTTGGTGACAGAATGAGACTCCATCTTGGGAAAAAAAAAAAATTTCATTTTTTTTTTGTTTTAAAAGTTTTCTAAAAAGCAGTTTAGAGCGTGGCTTTAAGTTTTTAAAGCTGTAATATGTTAGCTAAGAAAATAAAATTTGGCCCAAGATAGGCCAGGCGCAGTACTTTGGGAGGCCGAAGAGGGCGGATCACCTGAGGTCAGGAATTCAAGAGAGCAGCCTAGCCAAAATGGTGAAACCGTGTCTCTACTAAAAATACAAAAATTAGCTGGGCATGGTGGTACACACCTGTAGTCCCAGCTACTCGGGAGGCTGACAGGAAAATCACTTGAACCCGGGAGGTGGAGGTTGCAGTGAGCTAAGATCATGCCACTGCACTCCAGCCTGGGTGACGGAGTGAGACTCTGTCTCCAAAAAAAAAAAAAAAAAATTGGCCCAAGATAATAATGAAACCTAATCTAATAGAGAAAGTAATTAAAATTTACATACCATATCCCAATCAACATTTCGGAAGAATGGGTGTCCCTGAATATCAGCAAATCCTGTTTGAGGATGACAACCCAATCGTTCTTTTGGGTCCTATGGTGAAAGAAATGTTTCAAGAATTGGGTGAATGTCATACTTTAAAATAAATCATGTTTGTGATCTGTGTTTTGTGCCTATTACATGATACTCTTATTTCTGAAGTTGAAATGGTCTACCTTTTACTTAAAAAAAGTACAACTCTACAACAAATTGAGTTATTTGAAGCCTGTGACAGGTAAGATTTCCTCATGGCACTTTCTCCACCTATCATGAAATTAAAACAGAGAATCATCACCATTTCCTTGCTAAAGAAAAACAGGAGGAAAAAGAGAGCAGCAGAATCATTTGAGCAGCACCCAGCCGTTTCTTTGGCATGACCTGGAGTGAGAGTCAAAACATGTAAACCTCCAAATTTCATCAGAAGTTTGTTTATAGCTCAATTTAAAAGGCCCATGCCCAGTTACAGCAACAAACCATAATCTATGTAAGACAATGATACAACCATTATCTGAATCACTGGACTGAGAAGAAGCCTGCAACTTAGAAAAAGTCTTGGCTTATTCATTACTATGAATGAGAATATGTTCCCATTTTTCTCTCTGATAAATGGCATTTTATTTTGCATATCAACACCTCTTGCCTTCATTCTTCACTATGTGAAAAATTAGGTTTCAAGTTTAAATCTTTCCTCACGAATTGTTGATTTTTTAAAAGGGTTCAATTTCTTATTTCATTAAAATTCATCATTATCTTATCTATTTACCTTGGAAGGTAAATGTATATCAATCTTCTTCTTCTTTTTTTTTTTTTTTTTTTTTGAGATAGAGTTTCACTCTTGTTGCCAAGGCTGGAG
>NW_016107602.1:613990-619950 GCF_001604975.1 Cebus imitator
TCACCCAGGCTGGAGTGCAGTGGGGAGATCTCGGCTCACTGCAACCTCCATCTCCCTGGTTCAAGCAATTCCCCTGCCTCAGCCTCCCAAGTAGCTGGGATTACAGGCGCACGCCACCACACTCAGCTAATTCTTTTGCATTTTTAGTAGAGACAGGGTTTCACCATGTTGGCCAGACTGGTCTAGAACTCCTGACCTCGAGCGATCTGCCCACCTCAGCCTCCCAAAGTGCTGGGCTTACAGGCGTGAGCCACTGTGCCCGGCCTACATCAACCTATCATACCATTTACTTAAAGCAGAGTTTATGACTGCCAAGACTCTTAAATCCTAAAATTCTTCTAGCCTACCAATAGCAACAAACCAACACACAATGGAAAGATATTCACATTTTTAAGAGCCGAAGACAGAATTTCATTTCTTCTGAATTTTACCTAATTATAGCATTTTTGACATGAGAATTTGTAGGAAGCACTATGGCCGAAGTGCTCAAAAAGTACACGGTAATAAATAGATTCTATGGATGACACAGAGAAAATGGAAACAGAGTTGAAAGTACAATTATGGCTAAACTCAAAGATTAAATCTTCCCCTATGTGAGAACATGGTATATATTATTTACACACAAAAAAAATCATATGTAATATATAGCTCGGGAGTAAATTTTATTGCCAAAATGGAAAGGACAACTAACTTTGGGTAAGAGACAACTTACTCTTTGGGTAAGAGACAAATTTTCGATCAAACAGAAAAAGTTACATTCTCTACTGTTTTGGAATTTTACATTTCCCAAACAACTCCTGACCAGTTTGATATGTACATAGAGACAAATCACAAAATATTCTTATACACAATTTATACCTTGTTAAGAAAACTCTTCAGAACACTTGCAGCTTTTACAGACAGAGAACGTGGTATGCGAATTTGTTTTTCCAAAATAACTAGAAAGATAAAAATTATAGTATTATATTTAATTTTTCATGGCTTTAATTTTTTTTCTAATTCTTTTTTTAGAAAGGGTCTCACTCTGTTGCTCAGGCTGGAGTGCAGTGGTGTGATCACAGCTCACTGCAGCCTTGACCTCCTGGGCTTAAGCAATCATTCCCCTTCAGCCTCCCAAGTAGCTGGGACCACCGGCACCACGCCACCATCATGTTCGGCTAATTTTTTTTTGAGGCAGTCTTGTTCTGTCACCCAGGCTGGAGTACAGTGGCAAGATCTCAGCTCACTGCAACCTCTGCCTCCCAGGTTCAAGCAATTCTACTACTTCAGCCTCCTGAGTAGCTGAGATTACAAGCATGTGCCACCATGCCCAGTGAATTTAGTGTTTTGGGTAGAGATGGGGTTTCACCATGCTGGCTGGGCTGGTCTCAAACTCCGGATCTCATAGAGATCAGTGATCCACCCATCTCAGCCTCCCAAAATGCTGGGATTATAGGTGTGAGCCAATGCGTCCAGCAATGCCTGGATAATTAAAAATTTTTTTTTTTTTGTAGAGACAAAGGTCTCACAATGTTGCTCAGGCTGGTCTTAAACCCCTGGGCTCAAGCAAACCTCCTGCCTTGGCCCCCACAAAGTACTGAGATTACAGGTGTGAACCACTGTACCTGGCAATCTTTACATTTCTTTTCTTTCTTTTTTGGTTTTGGAGATGGAGTCTCGCTGTCTCACCCAGGCTGGTATGCAGTGGAGCAATCTCGGCTCACTGCAATCTCCGCCTCCCAGGCTCAAGTTATTCTCCTGCCTCAGCCTCCTGAGTAGCTGGGGTTGTAGGCACTTGCCACAACACCCAGCTAATTTTTTTGTATTTCTAGTAGAGACAGAGTTTTGCCATGTTGGTCAGGCTGGTCTCAAACTCCTGACCTCAAGTGATCCGCCCACCTTGGCCTCCCAAAGCTTTGGAATTACAGGCGTGAGCCACTGAGCCTGGCTGTCATCTTTAAATTTGTTTTTTTTTTTGAGACAGAGTTTTGCTCTTGTTGTCCAGGCTGGAGTGCAATGGCGTGATTTCAGCTCACTGCAACCTCTGCCTCCTGGGTTCAGGCAATTCTCTTGCCTCACCCTCCCAAGTAGCTGTTATTACAGGCATGCGCCACCACACCTGGCTAATTTTGTATTTTTAGTAGAGACGGGGTTTCACTATGTTGGTCAGGCTGGTCTTGAACTCCCAACCTCAGGTGATCAGCCTGCTTCGGCCTCCCAAAGTACTGAGACTACAGGCATGAGCCACTGCGCCCAGCCTAAATTTTTATTATAAGATATTTAAGACATTCCAGGAGAAAAAATAAGATATTACATAGATAACTGAAGTGCCTCCTGTACTTTCCTAATCTCCTTCTTCTTCTATCTTCTCAGAGATAGCCTGTAATCTGAATACTATTTATCATTTACATGAATCCTATTCTTTGACTACCTGATTGTACCTCAGTTTCCTCATTTGTAAAACAGAAATTTAAAAAATACTTCACAGGATTGTTATGAGGTTTAAATGAGTTAACATTTGTAAAATGCTTAGCATATATATCATGCAATTTTACTGGACACTGCCAAATTCTTTTTTAAAGCTGCTGTGTCCGTTTTCATTCCTACCAGCAGCCTAGAAGAGTTCCAGGTGCTTCACATCCTCACCAGCACTGGGATTATCAGACTTGAACAGTTTAATCAAACAGACTGTATGAAATGGTAACTCATTAACATTTTAATGTACATTCCCTTAATGGCTAGAGAGACTGAATGTCTTTTCACATATTCCATGGCCATTTGGGTTTTCTATTATATGAAATGCCTACTTATATCCTGTTAAGCCTTTAATTAAATGTAGAATTTTATAGTAGTTTCCATACTTTTTTGGATTCTGTGCTAGAGGTCCCTATACTTGCCTGCTTGTTTCTGTCAGTTCTTTTTTCTTCGCTCTTGCTCCCCAGGCTGGAGTGCAATGGCACAGTCTCAGGTCACCACAACCTCTACCTTCCAGGTTCAAGGATTCCCCTGCCACAGTCTCCTGAGTAGCTGGAATTACAGGCATGTACCACCAGCTAATTTTGTATTTTTAGTAGAGACGGGGTTTCTCCAAGTTGGTCAGGCTGGTCTCGAGCTCTCAATCTCAGGTGATCCCTCGACCTCCCAAAGTGCTGGGATTACAGGCGTGAGCCACCACACCCAGCCTGTCAATTCTTCATATTCCCTGATGTGGGGCCTTTCCCCGCCATCTTCTGATCACTCATCATCTTGGTACTCTATTTTCCCCTCATACTGTCTTGAACTTATGCATTCAGCCTCAGGGTCCCTGTGTAAAGATTATCCTCTCTAGCCACAGGATTCCTTTCTCTAATCTGTTTGTGATGGATAATTCTAAATAACACCTATTATGATTTTGAATATGAGAAGGTAACTGCGAACAGGAGTGAAGACTACAGAGAAGAAAGAATGTGTTAAAAAACATCAAAATCTTTTTTTTTTTTTTTTTTGAGACGGAGTTTCACTCATGTTACCCAGGCTGGAGTGCAATGGCACGATCTCGGCTCACCGCAACCTCCGCCTCCTGGGTTCAGGCAATTCTCCTGCCTCAGCCTCCTGAGTCGCTGGGATTACAGGCACGCGCCACCATGCCCAGCTAATTTTTTGTATTTTTAGTAGAGACGGGGTTTCACCATGTTGACCAGGATGGTCTCGATCTCTTGACCTCGTGATCCACCCGCCTCGGCCTCCCAAAGTGCTGGGATTACAGGCTTGAGCCACCGCGCCCGGCCAAAACATCAAAATCTAATACATGGAGGCCAGGCGCAGTGGCTCATGCCTGTAATCCCAGCACTTTGGGGAGGCTGAGGCAGGCAGATCGCTTGAAGTTAGGCGTTCAAGACCAACCTGGCCAATATGGTGAGACCCCGTCTCTACTAAAAATACAAAAATAAGCTGGTGTAGTGGTGTGTGCCTGTAATCCCAGCTACTCAGGAGGCTCAGACAGAAGAATCGCTTGAACTTGGGAGGCGGAGGTTGCAGTGAACTGAGATTGTACCACTGCACTCCAGCCTGGGCTAAAGAGTGAGACCCTGTCGCAAAAACAAACAAAAAGAACAACAATAAAACTTAATAAATTTAGTCAGGAGTATACTTTCCAGATTATGCTTATTTTTCTTACTCAGTAATCTGAATCACTCTCATGTGTACTCTAAAATAGGTTTTTCTCAGAGAATCTCTGTAAAATACTCCATATTACCTTGGAAGAGGTAATCCTCTGTGTTCTGGTCAGGGTTATCAGAGCTCCCAACAATATCAAATGGAGACCTTCCTGCCATCATCTCAAACATTAGCACTCCAAGAGCCCACCAGTCAACACTGAAACCTTCAGAAAGAAATTTTAAAGCAATAAATTATACACTTTGCATTCTTGAAAGTTAATAGAGATTTTATCACATAAAGGAAAAAGAAACAATGAAAAAGTCAACTCTAAATGCATTACAACTATCATGGTAGGCACTGAAGAGTATAGCAATGCTTCGTTTATTAACAAGGGTAGGTACCTAAAAGATAATTTAAAAAATAAAATTATGAGAAAAAAAAAACTTTGTTTTTTCATATATGTCTACTTTCAGACTCACGCCCAAATTGAATATTGTGTGTTGAGGATATAATTAGATTGTATTTGAGAGTAACCTCCTTGGTCTTAAACTTGATCTTTTGCTAGCTGATAGGCCTGTGAAGGACAGTGGATTCGGTGAGTAGCTTTCACAAGTACCACATTCTCCTTTATATCTGATCAAGGCAGAGGGCCAGAACCCAAAAAGTCAAATGCTTTCTCAAGATAAGTGTATCTTTGGGTGCCTGAGATACAGTTAATCTTCCCACCATCTCTCAGATTCCAAGGGGGGAATATCCCAGGAAATCTGAACAATCTTCCAGGGTTCATGACTCTGGAGTCACATGGGTGCTGTTCTGAATCCTTGACTTTAGGGGAGTTATTTAAACTTTCTGTATGTCAGTTTCCTCATCTGTAAAAGGAGAATTAACAGTATTTACCTCATAGGGTTAAGAAGATTAACTTAGTTAATATATGTAAACTGTTTAGAATAGTGCCTGCTACCTTTTAGTGTTTGTCACTAATAAAACTATTATTCAGCTTGGTATCCCTAAATACTGCCAAAGTCCTCCCACTGTCTCTGATTTTAAAGTCTGGAGCTCTTCAGAACAGGATCAAGAATGCTTATATTAATAAGATCATATCAAAATGCATTAATGTACTATAATGCAATTGGTAACACATTTAACCACCCATCTAGCAATAGCTAAAATAATATCACCAATTTATTTATTACCATAATCTTCTCCTCTTAAAATTTCAGGAGCGATGTAATTAGGAGTACCACAGAAAGTGCTGGTTGTATCTCCTGGCCGTAATCCTTCCTTTTATTAAAAAGAAAAAAAAGGAAAGAATAGATTAAAAATTCTGTTTTAAATTCACCCTTTCTATTTCACCTGTATGTTCAGAGTCTGTAGTGATACATTAAATTTACTTAACATCACTAAAACAATTGCCTTTTCTTTTTTTGACAGTGTCTTGTTCTGTTGCCCAGGCTGGCATGCAGTGGCATGATCTCAGCTCACTGCAACCTCCACCTCCCAGGTTCAAGCAATTCTTGTGCCTCAGCCTCCTGAGTAGTTGGAATTACAGGCGTGCACCAACATGCCCAGCTAATTTTTGTATTTTTAGTAGAGACAGGATTTCACGATGTTGGCCAGGCTGGTCTCAAACTCCTGGCCTCAAGTGATCCACCCACCTCAGCCTGCCAAAGTGCTGGGATTACAGCCATGAGCCATCATGCTTGGCAATTGCCTTTATTATTATTATTTTTTTTGAGACGGAGTTTCACTCATGTTACCCAGGCTGGAGTGCAATGGCGTGATCTCGGCTCACCGCAACCTCCGCCTCCTGGGTTCAGGCAATTCTCCTGCCTCAGCCTCCTGAG
>NW_016107602.1:622334-633972 GCF_001604975.1 Cebus imitator
TTGTCCTTTCAGACAGGGTCTCACCCAGGCTGGAGTGCAGTGGCACGATCACAGCTCACTATAGCCTCAATCTCCCAATCTCCCAGGCTTAAGCGATCCCCCCATCTCAGCTTCCCAAGTAGCTGGGACTACAAGCACAACCAAGCCAGTCTAATTTTTCCATTTTTTGTAGAGATGGAGTTTGGCCATGTTGCCCAGGCTGGTCTCAGACTCCTGAGCTCCAGTGATCTGCCTGCCTTGGCCTCCCAAAGTGCTGGGATTACAGGTGTGAGCCATCATGTGTTATGCATTTTTTATAAATATCTTCAGCCGGGTGTGGTGGCTTGCTTTACTTGTTAAGGTAATTGGTACAAAATTATCCTCACATAGTAATACAATGACAAATATGTAAATATGTGATTGCATGCCCCATTCACCTGAGCAAAGTGCCTCCAGAGCCTGGAGATTATCTAAATGCTAACATGAACTCTTGGTTTTGAGATCAGCCTGGACAACACAGTAAGACCTCTTCTCTATTAGAAAAAAAAAAAAAGTAAAAATAAAATAAAAATAAAAATAAAGATATTCTTAAATGACTTTTACAATATTTATCATAAACTGCAATAAAAGTTTTGGACAGAAATCTCTCTTCATAAACCAAAATATTTACTCAGAATATCCAAGAGACAGAATTAATGGACCAAAGAACTGGCCATCTCTAGGATTCTTGATAATTCCTCATTAAACTGCTTTCAAAATGTTGTAACAATTTATATAAACACCACTGACATGTGTCCATTTCTTTAAACATACAGATTATTCTGATTTTAAAACAAGTATCTCACAGGAAAAAAAAAAAGGTCTCCTTGTTTTACTTTGTGCACTTTGTATTAAGGTTAATCCTCTCCACGTTTTTTGTTCAATTTCATTTATTCTTGGGGACAAGACTCCTTTATCACTGTTACTTTTTTTGAAATGAGAAAAAAATCCCTTAGAAAAAAAAATGACACAGATATCAAAAAGGAACCACAAATATAAGTGATAGGTACACAGGGGTTCCACTCGATAAGCGTTCTAATTGTTTATGATTGAAAACTTGTATAATAAAAATATGTAAGGGCCGGGCACGGTGCCTCACACCTGTAATCCCAACACTTTGGGAGGCCGAGGCAGGTCGATCACCAGTGCTCAGGAGTTCAAGACCAGCCTGGCCAACATGATAAAACCCCATCTCTACTAAAAATACAAAAAAATTAGCTGGGAGTGGTGGTGGGCACCTATAACCCCAGCTACTTGGGAGGCTAAGGCAGGAGAATCCCTTGAACCTGGGAGGCAAAGGTGGCAGTGAGCCAAATTATGCCATTGCACTCCAGCATGGGCAACAAGAGCAAAACTCTGTCTCAAAAAAAAAAAAAAAAAATTAAAATTAGCTGGGCATGGTGGGGCACACCTTAATCCCAGCTACTTGGAAGGCTGAGGCAACAGAATAGCTTGAACCCAGGAGGCAGAAGTCACAGTGAGCCAAGATCATGCCACTGCACTCCAACCTGGGTGACACAGCAAGGCTCTGTCTCAAAAAACATTAATTAAAAAGTATCATGTGAAAAATATGGTTGAATTCAGTACATAAAAGCAAGCATAGTTTATGTGAAGATGTTATTCTTTAATGTATTCTGAACAGATAATAAAGTTAAAAGTTAAATATTAAATACAATTAGGCTATCATACGCCATGTTAGCATTTAGATATATCTATCTCCAGGCTCTGGAGGCACTTCCCACAGGTGAACAGGGAATGAAATTCACACATTTACATACTGGTTGTTGTATTACTATGTGAGGATAATTTTGTACCCATTACCTTAAAAAGGAGTAGATCCTTACACATTTTGTGGGAAAATACCAGACCTTTTTTTTTTTTTTTTTTTTTTTGAGACAGAGTTTCACTCTTGTTACCCAGGCTGGAGTGCAATGGCACGATCTCGGCTCACCGCAACCTCCGCCTCCTGGGTTCAGGCAATTCTCCTGCCTCAGCCTCCTGAGTAGCTGGGATTACAGGCACGCGCCACCATGCCCAGCTAATTTTTTGTTTTTGTATTTTTAGTAGAGACGGGGTTTCACCATGTTGACCAGGATGGTCTCGATCTCTTGACCTTGTGATCCACCCGCCTCGGCCTCCCGAAGTGCTGGGATTACAGGCTTGAGCCACCGCGCCCGGCCGAATACCAGACCTTTAAAATGGAACACTGTTACAAAGAGAATAAAACATCAAGAAAAAAAGAAGACATATTCTGAGAATAACTAAAATTCTTTATATTTTTATTTATATATAAAATTTTTTACATATTATACTTTATGTCAGGTGTTTAAAATTTATTATTTTTTCTTTTTATTTATTTATTTAAAGATGGGGTTTCGCCAGATTGATCAGGCTGGTCTTGAACTCCTGACCTCAGGTGATCCACCCACCTCAGCCTCCCAAAGTGCTGGGATTACAGGCATGAGCCACCGCACCCGGCTAAAATTTAAATATAAAAAATGTTTGACTTCCGAGGAAAATCCTGAATGTATCATATAAAATTCACTACTAAATGGCAAAAATTGGAAGGTCATATGCAAATGGTCATGCTAACTGGTGGAATTGCAGACAGTTTTTATTTCCAAATTTTCTCCAGTTGTATTACAACTTTCAAGATAAAAAGTTATATATAATAAAAAGAAATTAACTTATTGTAGTACACATAACACAGAAGACATAAATTTTGCAAATGGTTAGAAAAATAGTACATTTGTCTTTGTGCTAGAATTCCACAAAGCTTCATAAATAAATTAGCAAAATTTGTAATCATTTTCCCATCTTTAAACATGAAGTTGTTTTACAAAGACTACTAGCTGCTAAAGACCTTTTTAAATAACTAGAAAGTTTTCCTCACCTTACACATGCCATAGTCAGTGAGTTTAATGTGCCCTTCAGAGTCCAGTAATACATTGTCCAATTTCAAATCTCTATAAATTATCCCTCGCTCATGAAGATAATTTAATGCTAGGCTGATCTCTGCAGAGTAAAATCTAAAATAAAATAAAAAATAAGTCATTTGATTCAATCATATTTAAGTTCTAAACTTGCAACTGGAAACATAAAAATTCATACCAAAACATTTTTTCCTCCCAGTGACTTTAGAAACTAATTTAAAGAACAAACTGAAGTACCACTTTAAAACATCTGAGCCCACGACACAATTATAAAAGTTCCTGTTTAACTTAAACTCACATTTTTCATAAGGCTATTAATTTAAAAGTCTCAAACGGGGTTCTTAATCTGGGTCCTTGGGTAAACTTCAGGCAGTTCATACTTCTACAACTGGGGGCAAAGGTGTATGCACATATGTACACGCACAATGTCTACAGAGTCCTCACAGCTTTCATCACTCCTCTAAGGGACCCATGACCTCCCAGAAGGCTAAGAACCACTGACAGGGTCAAGAATAGAAAGACTACTACAAGGTAACTACTCAACACTATAAAATCCTCATAAGCTTTTAGAAAAGGAATTAAATGGAACTATTCTACAACTATAAAATTTAATATCAAACAAAGAACTTTAAAAAACTGCTACCAACTCACTGGTGACAACCCAGAACTTTTGGCCTGAATAATGAAAATGGAACACCCGAGCTGTTGTATGGGTGCTTTGGTGGCACATTATCGTGATTACATGTGGAGGTACATAACATACACCTTCTAGCTACTTAATTCTGTGATTTGGGAACTTAAGCCCTAATTCTGGGCTTTAGTTCTTACAAAAGCAAAGATGGTGGTATAAAGCCAGAATCGGCACATTAATACAGAAAAAACCAGACTAGCTTCCCACATTCAACTGAACAGACAAGGAACAAATATTGGCTATGTTCACAATTCAAAATATCATCTGTGGCTCTGCTATGAAGGGTGGATCATTTGATAAAGCCTAAATACACAATGAACATAAAGGAACACCAAAACAACAAGAAAACCCAAATGAACAAAAAACCCAGCCTGGCCTCAAGGTAAGTACAATTTATATCTTCTTATGAAATTAAAGAATATTATCACGTTTTCACAAGCAATAATCAAGTAGCAAAATTTCCACAAGTTTTTTATTTAAATGAAATTTCTAATATTTGTTCCCTTTTTGATAATTACAAACATATACAAACTCATATGCTTCATTCTGGTATTACTCTTGTGAAGCAGGAAAGGGTGAGAATTACTGCTGATTATGAATAAAAAAAAAAAAAACCTGGTATTGATGGATTAAACTGTTTATTCAAGGCCCTGATCCCTTCCCACCAATCTCCTCCAACACAAAATTTACAGTCTTATATATTAATATCAAATTAAGAGCACAAAATTAATATTCAATGCTCTTTTATTTATCAATAATTATGGGATTAGAGGGGGAAAAAAGGCAAAGAACAATAAATCACAGGAAGAACAGTCAGAAGTATACACTAGTTTTAAAAGAGATCTTTTTTCTTTTTTTTTTTTTGAGACAAGAGTCTTGCTCTGTTGGGCAGGCTGGAGTGCAGTGGCGCAATCTTGGCTCACTGCAAGCAATTCTCTTGCCTCAGCCTCCTGAGTAGCTGGGATAAATTAGCCCAGCTAATTTTTGTATTTTTAGTAGAGACAGGGTTTCACCATGTTGGTCAGGCTGGTCTCAAACTCCTGACCTCAGGTGATCCACCCACCTCAGCCTCCCAAAGTGCCAGGATTATAGGCATGAGCCACTGTGCCCACTGAGACGGATGGTTTTATTACTCTCAAGTATGTATGAATAGCACCCTCATAGTGAAAAACTCTCTCAGAGACCACTACAAACCTGAAAAGACTAATACATGTTTATTAGTCTCAATTATTTAAATGGTTGATGCTAAATAGACAAAATATTTGAAAAGGATTGGTTTTAGTAAAGGTTTTCCCTTTAATATTGTTTATATTTTTCAATGGCTTAGGGAGCACTATGTGCATGCATGTGTACATGTGTGTGTATAAATATAAAAGAATATATACTAAAATTGTTTTACATATATATTATAATGTAAATTAACTTTTAGGTCAGCCTATGCACGACTTACAAAGAATTAACTACAGTAGTATCAAAATAAATTACTTAACTACTGTTTCCAACCACTGCACAGAAGAAGCCACAGGGCCCTGAAACACACACACACACACACACACACACACACACACACACACACAACAAAAACTTACCTGGCGTGTTCTTCAGGAAGTTTTCTTTGTCGCTGCATGTGAAACATTAGGTCTCCTCCATTTACATACTCTATAACAAAGAACAATCTAAAACACAGGAGAGAGCCCATGAAATCAAGATCCAAAAAAAGATAGTGTAGCTTTGCATTTTCACAAACCAGTCACAACAGAGAGCATTCTCTACTATTTGGCCTTTAAAAAGATGTCAAGATTTTGGTGGAAACAAAGAGTACCTAGGTTACAGAAGACATGAGAAAGTAAACCAGCATGATCATAATTTTGTAGCCTACTACTTCTATTCTAAAGTAATACCACTTGCAACGCAGAGCCACTCATTACCATCCTAATTTTAGCCTTTGATAAATAAGTTGTTTTTGACTGTCAAGATTAAGAAGTTAGCATTTTTCCTTTTTGTTAAACTCTAGAAAATTTTAAGTCATAAAACTAGAATACTGGGGATATTTAAAAGGTTGGATTTCCACTGCCATAATTATGACATGTTTCTTGCTCTGCCTAAAACATAACTATTTCTTGTTCTGCCTAAAGCAGGTCATTTCCTAATGTTGATCCAATACCAAACTGCTATCAGTGATTGGAGTAATAGTAGCAGGAAGTTATAAGCCTAACACTGGTGCATCCTCCATGATGTCTACTTCATGAATACAGCAGAAAGGTTCCGTGTAATATGCCCAAAATATGAAGCCCAGTAATCATTCTATTATCTTTCAATCTTACCTGCTTTCTGTCTGAAAGCAAGAATGGAGTCCAACAAGAAAAGGATGGTTGGATGCCTGCTCAAACACATGCTTTTCTGTCTGTACCCAATCAATATCCTATTTTGAAACATGAAAGGAATCTATGTCAAACTGAAATCATCACAATTAATGATTAATTTGCTCTGAGCAATTCAATTGTCACAAATGCAATTGTTAACTAGGCTAAATATCAAAACCATTGATAATCATGAAACTAAAATTTACAAAGAGAAAAATAACACTAGTAAGTCTTTCAATATCATAAAACCGTCTAGAAAATTTTTGCAAGCTCAAGTATTTCCTCTGATAATAATGTGGTTTGATTTGTTTTTTTAATCTAATAATAATCGAATTACTTTAAATATCTTATACAATCTAAGAAAAGTAAACTGAAATAATATACTTCATTTACTTAGCACATATTTAGAAATGCAGAATCAAGTAATAAAGCACAAAGACTGAGGTTTTATTTAAAACAGTATTCTTAAGCAGTTTAACAGTTTAGAAGCAATAAAACATGTGATGCTTACCTCATCATCATTAACAAGTTCTTTTTTCACAACTTTCATTGCATAAATACGATCTGTTTTTTTTAATCGAACCAACAGTACTTTGGCATAACTTCCTCTTCCTATTACCCGGAGCAAATCAAAATCCTGAAGACCTAGACTGGATGAAGCTTTGCCACTTTCCCTGGTGTTCATTGCCTGGTGAGAACATTTGTATCAGAGTTACAATGGGAAATGCTTTGCACAGTACATTATATTTCTAAGACCTCATTGTACCTATAACGATTTAAAGATATTTTCCTAACATAAAAAATATTTTAAGTTCTTAATTTTTTTTTTTTTTTTTTTTTTTTTTTTTTTTTTTTTTTTTTTTTTTTTTGAGATGGAGTTTCGCTCATGTTACCCAGGCTGGAGTGCAATGGCGCGATCTCGGCTCACCGCAACCTCCGCCTCCTGGGTTCAGGCAATCCTCCTGCCTCAGCCTCCTGAGTAGCTGGGATTACAGGCACGCACCACCATGCCTAGCTAATTTTTTGTATTTTTAGTAGAGACGGGGTTTCACCATATTGACCAGGATGGTCTCAATCTCTTGACCTCGTGATCCACCCGCCTCAGCCTCCCAAAGTGCTGGGATTACAGGCTTGAGCCACCGCGCCCGGCGTTCTTAATATTTTTAAAATGTCATCCCAAACCATATAATCTAGCTATTCAAATGAATTCGACTATATGGATGAATTCATGAGTTGAGATAAGAGGGATGGTAATAAGAATGGGAAGGGAGTTGAAATCAGAAAACCATCAAAGGATGTCTTAAAAAGGATGTAACTTTTGGGTATAGAGGCAATAGACATGCAGGAATAAAAAAAAAAAAACACATTAACTTTGGTGACCAAGAGATTGGGGTCCCACTGACAGAGAACATCAAGTGTGTGGCTAGGATAAGATTGACAAAGTTACTGGAGATAACAATTGGGTTTTTCATAACAAATTCAGAATTTTTTTTTTTTTTTTAAACCTATGTGTCCAAGGCATGAACCAGGCATAGGCATAGATCAAAAGCCAAGCTGGGATGAACAAGGGGTTGCTTTGTCCCTGGCTCATATGAGATGGGCACCACCAACCAGGTGCCACTCTACCCAGGTCAGGGACATGAATTCAGAAGTTATAAGGAGACATCAAGATGAAAGAGTCTGCTGGAAGCTTGATACATAAAATGTAAGCTAGTGAGAGGACACATTCAGAGGGGTTTTTTTTGGATGCTATAGACAGAAAAACGAGCATGAAGTCGTTCAGCGAATGGAAGACATTCCTTTCCACAGAATACTAAGGCCCCTTTGGGAGGACAAAGAGCCTTAAAATTCATTCACAACTATAAATGTAAGCTTCTGGCAATTTACAGAGAAGTCTGAAGATAGTCTTTTATTAGACGCCTGCAAAATCATTAGCACACAATGGACCCATGAGAATAAAATATGAATTCTCCGAAGAATACGAAGAAAAGCAGAGCAAATTTTGAGAAAGATAAAGAAACCAGCAACCACAAAACTGAAAGAAGGTTATTAGAAAAACTGAGTGAGAATGACAACTTAAAAAAATGGTCATATGTGAAAATTTAGAAATAACAATTTGGGCTGCACACAGTGGCTCATGCCTATATTTCCAGCACTTCAGGAGGCTGAAGCAGGTGGACTGATTGAGCCCAGGAGTTCAATACCAGCCTGGGCAATGTGGTGAGAAACCTCGTCTCTACCAAAAAGTACAAAAATTAGCTGGGTGTTGGTGGTACGCACTGTAGTCACTGCTACCTGGGAGGTTGAGGTGGGGGGATCACCTGAGCCTGACAGTTCGAGATTGCAGTAAGCTGTGATTGTGCTGGTGTGCTCCAGCCTAGTGACAAAGTGAGACCCTGTCAGTAATAATAATAATAGGCCAGGCACGTGGCTCACACCTGTAATCACAGCACTTTGGAAGGCAGAGGCGGGCAGATCACGAGGTCAGGAGTTTGAGACCAGCCTGGCCAATATGGTGAAACCATGTCCCTACTAAAAATACAAAAATTAGCCGGAAGTGGTGGCATGCACCAGTAGTCCCAGTTACTCAAGAGGCTGAGGCAGAAGAATCACTTGAACCCAGGAGGTGGAGGTTGCAGTGAGCCGAGATCGCGCCACTGCACTCCAGCCTGGGCAACAGAGCGAGACTCCATCTAAAATAAAAATATATATATATATGTAATAATAATAATAATAATTTGATTTGGTAACAAGGTGATATAGTTTGGATATTTGACTCTTCCAAATCTCAAATCTCATGCTCAAAAGTGATCCCTAATGGGAGGTGTTTGGGTCACAGGGACAGATTCCTCAAGAATGGCTTGGTGCATTCCTGTGGTTAATGAGTGAGTTCAGAGTGTGGCATCTCCCCTGACTCTTGCTCCCTCTCTTGCTATGTGACACACTTGCTTCCGCTTTGCCTTCTGCCAAGACTGAAAGCTTCCTGAGGCCCTCACCAGAAGCAGATGCTAGTGCCATGCTTCTTGTTCAGCCTGCAGAACCATGTACCAAATAAATACCCAGCCTCAGGTATTCCTTTATTCCTTCATTCATTTCTTTCTTTCTTTTTTTTTGAGATGGGGTCTCACTCTGTCACCCAGGCTGGAGTGCAGTGACGCAATCTTGGCTTACTGCAACCTCCATCTCCTGGGTTCAAGCAATTCTCCTGCCTCAGCCTCCCAAGTAGCAGGGACTACAGGTGCATGCCACCAAACCCAGCTAATTTTTTTTGTATTTTCAATACAGACAGGGTTTCACCGTGTTAGCCAGGATGGTCTCCATCTCCTAACCTTGTGATCCGCCCACCCTGGCCTCCCAAAGTGCTGGAACTACAGGCACAAACCACCGTGCCCGGCCCTATTCATTTCTTTAAGAAAAGGTCTTGCCCTTCACCTAGGCTGCAGTGCAGTGGCACAAACATAGCTCACTGCAGCTGTGAACTCCTGGGCTCAAGTGATCCTCCTGCCTCAGTCTTCCAAGTAGCTGGGTCTATGGGCATGTGCCTCCACACCCAGCTAATTTTTATTTATTTTTTGTAGAGATGGGGGATCTTGCTATGTGGCCAAGGCTGATCCCAAACTACTGGCCTCAAATGATTCTCCAGCTCCACAAAATGCTGTGATTACAGGTATCAGCCGCCACACCCAACCTTTGGGTATTCCTTTATAACAACAAAAACGGACTAACACACAAGGATAAATAAAGCAGAGTGAAAATAATCCAGGTTCGGGCAGGTTAGGAAAGAAGAGAATTGGCCGGGCGCGGTGGCTCATGCCTGTAATCCCAGCACTTTGGGAGGCCGAGGTGGGTGGATCACAGGATTTCAAGACAAGCCTGGCCAAAATGGTGAAACCCTGTCCCTACAAAAAAAAAAAAAAAAAAAAAAAAAAAAAAACCCTACAAAAAAAAAAAAAAAAAAAAAATGAATGAATGAATGAATGAATGAATGAAAGAAGATAATTGTAAGAAAATAAGTCAACACATAGACTTGAAATATGACTAACTGAAAATATAAGAATCAAGTGGAGCCAGAAAGAGCAAAGTAATAAGGCTGAATGAAATGACAGAAGCCAGATAACAGTGAAATGTCACCTTCCAAGGGTCTAAAAAAGAAAACAGCTGACCTAGAATTCTTTATCCTGAAAAAGTAGCTCACAAAGTGAAAGTGAAAGAAAAACATTTTCAGACAAAAACTGAGTGGATCCATCACTAGTAGGTGCTCACTAAAGGAAAGACTAAATTAAGTCCTTGAAGGAGAAAAAGCATCATCTCAGATGGAGGAACAAAGATGTAGGAAGAAACGAAAAACAAAAAGGGTAAAATGCGGGTAAATCTAAATATTATAGAGTGCCCAGATCACTGCATTTTCTAGAGAAACAGTAAAAGTGTGATTTGTAATACTTTTTAAATGCAAATTTTATCTTATATAGAGAGGGTATGTGTGTGTGTTTGTTACATGTGTATACTGCAGTCAGGTAGTGAACGCAGTACTCAAGAAGTTTTCCAACCCATGCTGCCCCGCCTCAAGCAGTCAACAGTGTCTGCTGTTCCTATGATTACGTCTATGTGCGCTCAAGGCTTAGCTCCCACTTGTGAGAACATGTAGTATTTAGTTTTCTGTTCCTGCATTAATTCGTTTAGGATTACAGTATAACCTCTAGCTCTAACCATATTGTTACAAGGTACATGGTTTCATGTTTTCTTTACCCAATCCACTATTGATGGACACCTAGGTTGATTCCATGTCTCTGCTATTGAACAGTGCAGTGATGAACATATGAATGCATGTGTCTTTTTGGGAGAATGATCTATTTTTCTTTGGGTACATACCCAGTAATGGAAGATTGCTGGGTCAAATGGTAGCTCTGTTTAAAGTTTTTTAAGAAATCTCCAAATTGCTTTCCACAGTGGCTGAGCTAGTTTACATTCTCACCAACCGTATATAAGCATTCCCTTTTTTCTGCAGACTCACCAGCATCTGTTGTTTATTCACTTTTTTTTTTTTTTTTTTTTTGAGACAGTGTCTCACTCTGTTACTGACGCTTTGACCTTCAGGTTTCAAGCAATCCTCCCACCTCAATCTCCTGAAGAGCTGGTACTACAGGGGCGCAGCACCAAACCTGGCTAATGTTTTATTTTTTGTAGAGACTGTTGCCTAGGCTGGTCTTGAACTCCTAAGCTCAAACACTGCTTCTGCCTCATGCTCTCAAAGTGCTGGGATTACAGGTGCAAGCCATCACACCCAGATTGACTTTTTAATAAAAGCTATTTTGACTGATGTGAGATGGTATCTCACTGAGGTTTTGACTTCTATTTCTCTGATAATTAGTGACAATGAGCGGTTTTTCATGTTCGTTGGCTGCTTATAGGTCTTCTTTTGAGATATGTCTGCTCATGTCCTTTGGTTTGTTTTTTTGAAACAGAGTCTTGTCACCTAAGCTGGAGTGCAGTGGCACAGTCTCGGCTCATTGCAACCTCTGCCTCACCGGTTCCAATGACTCTCATGCCTCAGCCTCCTGAGTAGCTGGGATTACAGGTGTGTGCCACCATGCCCTGGTGAGTGAGTGAGAGAGAGAGAGAGAGAGAGAGAGAGA
>NW_016107602.1:634997-646270 GCF_001604975.1 Cebus imitator
CTGGGTAACAGAGTAAGACTCCATCTCAAAATAATAATAATAATAAAAATAAAGGGAAAAATGTGGGAAAAAAAGGCTTTTTCAGACAAACAAACAGAACAAGAAACTAAAACATAACATTAAATAGGTGACTAACAGGTTTCTTCAAAATAATACAGGAGTGAGGGAAGTGAATAGACAAAACAAGACTGGCCAGGAATTGATCATTGTTTTCACTAATAATAGACACAAGGGCTTTGTTATATTATTCTGTTTACTTTTATTTATGTTTGAAATTTTTGGTTGGGCATGGTGGCTCATGCCTATAATCCTAACACTTTGAGAGACTGAGTTGGGAGAACCAGGAGTTCAAGACTAGCTTGGGCAACAGAGTGAGACTCTGTCTCTACACAACAGAAAATGAAAAAAATTAGCTGGGTGTGGTGGGGTGTGCCTACAGTCCTAGCTACTCGGGAGGTTGAGGTGGGACGATAACTTGAGCCCAGGAGTTCAAGGTTGCAGTGAGCCATGATGACACCACTGTACTCCAGCCTGGGCAATAAAGCAAGACCCCAACTCAAAAAAGAAGAAAGATATGGGAAAAAGAGGAGGCAATGTGAACTAAACCTTTCATGTCCAGAAATACACAAAAATGAAAAATTGAAAAAGAGAGACATAAACATTATGGACATAACTAGAAAAGGTTAAAAAAGTTGCTAAAAAGTCCAACTGGGAGTAGGCAGTGTGAGGCATGATCATCTTTTTCACTATAAGCTTTTTTCAAAAAACTGATGATGATTTTGAGATGGAGTTTTGCTCTTGTTGCCCAGGCTGGAGTGCAATGGCGAGATCTCAGCTCATTGCAACCTCTACCTTCAGGTTCAAGCAATTCTCCTGCCTCAGCCTCCTGAGTAGCTGGGATTACAGGCATGCACCACCACACCTGGCTAATTTTGTATTTTTTTAAAGTAGAGATGGGGTTTCTCCATGTTGGTCAGGCTGGTTTCTAACTCCCAACCTCAGGTGAACCACCCACCTCAGCCTCCGAAAGTGCTGGGATCACAGGCGCAAGCCACTGTGCCTGGCCCCCCAAAACTGATTATTATTTTAATCAAATAATTTTAATTAAGAATTTGTTCTATTTATCTGATGGAGTCTCACTCCATTGCCCAGGCTGGAGTGCAGCTGTGCGATCTTGGCTCACTGCAACCTCCGCCTCCCAGGTTCAAGCGATTCTCCTGCCTCAGCCTCCTGAGTAGCTAGGATTACAGGTGCCCACCACTACACCCAGCTAATTTTTTGTATTTTTAGTAGAGATGGGGTTTCGCCATGCTGGCCAGGCTGATCTTGAACTCCTGACCTCATGATTCACCCACCTCGGCCTCCCAAAGTGCTGGGTTTACGGGCATGAGCCACCACGCCCGGCCCCATTTGTTTTGTTTTAAAAACTGATAAGGGCTGGCTGTGGCTCACCCCTGTAATCCCAGCACTTATTGAGAGGCCGAGGCGGGTGAATCACGAGGTCAGGAGTTCAAGACCAGCCTGGCCAGCATGGCGAAACCCCATCTCCACTAAAAATACAAAAAATTAGCTGGGCGTGGTGGCTTATGCCTGTAGGCCCAGCTACTGGGGAGGCTGAGGCAGGAGAATTGCTTGTATTAAGTAGGAAGAGAGAGCAGTAAGCCAAGATCGAAACACTGAACTCCAGCCAGGTGACAGAGCAAAACTCTGTCTTAAAAAAAAAAAAAAAAAAAAAAAAACTGATAAAATGTAGGCTGGGTGCGATGGCTCAAGCCTACAATCCCAGCACTTTGGGAGGCTGAGGTGGGTAGGTCACCTGAGGTTGGGAATTTGATACCAGCCTGACCAACATAGAGAAACCCTGTCTCTATTAAAAATACAAAATTTGCCAGGCGTGGTGGTGCACGCCTGTAATCCCAGCTACTTGGGAGGCTGAGGCAGGAGAATCGCTTGAACCTGGGAAGCAGATGTTGTGGTGAACCAAGATCACACCATTGCTCTCCAGCCTGGGCAACAAGAGTGAAACTCTGTCTCAAAAATAAATAAACAAACAAACAAACTAATAAAATGCTTAATAGTCAGAAAAAAATAGTGACAGTTAACATGTTTAATAATTTATCGTCTAAATAAGCAATTCACACACAAAATGGAAGGGTCTACTATATATTTTAACACTACTACCAAGTATTTTAAACAGTATCCTTAAATACATTGTAATTTTCAGATTAAGCTATTTTAAAATAAAAATAAGTTATCCCACTAAATTACTTCCTAGCTTAAATCAGTAATTACTAAATTAAGTCAGAATAAAACTCTGGAATCGTTACAAACCATTTTTTGTATTTTATCATTATGATCTAAAGTCTAAGCAGGTCAGTATGTCATACTTTTAAACTCCTGAGTCTTACTAAAAAGCTAATGACATATGTACAATAAGACAAATTATCTTACCTCTTTTTCTTCACCGACTTGATCCAAACTCTCATGACTTGAAGGATTATATGGAATTACTAACAATCCAATACCAAACATTTAAAAAAAAAAAAAAAAAAAGGTGTGGGGGAAAAAACACAGCCACCATTAACGAGTTTGAAATAAAAATTTTCTAATTTTTACTTTTTACTTCTGAATAAATTTTCATTATTTAAAACTAATACTTGTCCTATTAATAACAAGTTGTATGTAAATACAATAGTTAAATCCTAATCTTTAGGGAAGGTAAAGAAAGTATGCATCACAACCTGGTAGCCAAGTACTCCTTTCAACAAGTACTTTTGTTATTTTTAAAACATTTCTCTTCTCTACAAATTAATCAAACACTCCTTCTAAACGAATGACTCTATAAGATATGTTTAAATTTTTTAGTATGACTAAGACACAGAGATACAGGACCTCTGGTTTTCACTTCTCACTCCATCATACTCAAAATTTTCCTTACTACCACAATGGTCAAATAAAAAACAGGCCAGGTGCTGTGGCTCACGCCTGTAATCCCAGCACTTTGGGAAGCCGAGGCAGGCTGATCACAAAGTCAGAAGATTGAGACCATCCTGGCTAACACAGTGAAACCCCATCTCTACTAAAAATACAAAAAATTAGCTGGGTGTGGTGGTACGAACCTGTAGTCCCAGCTACTGGGGAGGCTTGGACAGGAGAATCACTTGAACCGTGGAGGCAGAGGCTGCAGTGAGCCGAGATCATGCCACTGCACTCCAGCCTGGGCGACAGAGCAAGACTCCGCCTCAAAACAAAAACAAAAACAAAAACAAAACAGACCAGGATGGAACTTCTACTTCTTAAAGCTATCTAGGGCCAAAAAAAAAAAAGCCTACATTTCATAGAGCTGATCCTTCCACGACTAGGAGATTGCATTTTGCCTTTTCAGAAAAACTCCCTTGTTTTCCCTTTCCTGATTTAGTCCAAAGAGCATGCTGTTCTCCCTCCTTTCACTGCTCTCCAAACTTCCCAGATACGTGTTGACGGTTTTATCTACTAAACATTCTTTTAAGGTATCTATCTAACATCTTAATTTCCACCATCTTCCTGGAATTTCCCATATTGCATCTCTCTACTTTTCACCTAATTCCTACTTCTGATTATAAAGCTTTTAATAAAAACAAGTCACTTCGGCCGGGCACGGTGGCTCATGCCTGTAATACCAGCACTCTGGGAGGCTGAGGTGGGCAGATCAACTGATGTGACACCTCAGGCGACACAGCAAGACTCTGTCTTAGAAAAAAAACCAAGTCACTTGAACACACTCAACATGGACCACAAAGTCAGCTTCATGTTTTTTCATTATGGAAAAAAACTGAGTTTGATGAATTTAAAGGAGTCTCAAAAGAAATTTATGTGAACTAGAAAAAACGGTCATTAGTTATATACTTAACAAAGCTTTTTTTAAAAAACACAGGAAAAACAGACAAAGTCTCCCTACATTGGCCAGTCTAGTCTTTTTTTTCTTTTTTAATCTTTTTCTTTTTTTCGGTTACCTCCAGTAACGGGTATAAGCAAGGCCAGTCTAGTCTTAAACTCCTGGGCTCAAGGGATCCTGCTGCTTCAACTTCCCCAAGTGCTGGGATTATAGGCGTGAGCCATCACACCGGGCCCATAGTTGTCTTTTTGTTTTTCGTTTTTTTCTCTTTTCTGAGATGGAGTCTTGCTTTGTCAACCAGGCTGGAGTGCAGTGGCGTGATCTCAGCTCACTGCAACCTCCGACTCCTGGCTTCAATCGATTCTCCCACCTCAGCCTCCCAAGTAGCTGGGATTACAGGCATGTGCCACCATGCCCTACTAATTTTTGTATTTTTAGTAGAGACAGGGTTTCACCATGTTGTCCAGTCTGGTCTCAAACTCCTGACCTCAGGTGATCCGTCCATCTCAGCCTCCCAAATTGCTGGGATTACAGGCGTGAACCACTGTGCCCAGCCCATAGTTATCTTTAAAAAATCCACATGTTCTAAGCACAGCTGCATTTAAATATTTAAAAAAAAAAAAAAAAGCCAAACGTGTATGTTAAATAGTGTGACTCATTTTACTATTACAAAACATATATTTACTTTTATTTAGGAAGAACATAAATGTTTTTAAACTTGGGTAAAAGAGTCACCTAAGTAAGTCTTTACATGCTATTCTGTGAATGAACAATGGGTTGTGCCACCCCACTCTTACCTGTCTGTGCATGGTCAGAATGCATGGATGACTGATCCATGGGCATCATTGGTTCCTACAAACATTTCCAAAAACAAAGTAACTCACGAATTCTTTTTAAATCCCAATACCTCTAATACACCCAGAAATAACACTATTTCAACAACACACGACATATTAAAATTTAATTTGGAAAGAATATAACAAGTGAGAATTATATTTACTTTTAATTCTGTTTTATGAAACTATACAATATTTCCTGTGAATGAGGTAATGTTAGTCATATTTTACAGAAAAGATAATATAAAACTCATCTAAGACCCCCAACTAGAAATCAAATTAAACTGCTATATGTTCTGATTTGTTTCTCTTTGATACTATCTAGTCTTCCTTCAAGCTCCACTTCAAATCTTTGGCAAAAAGAAGTCTCTGGAATATGCATTCTTTAGTTGGGGTCCAGGGGTAGACTTCAGGATATCTATAACCCCTTAAAATTATATGTAAATTTTTGTGGGTTTCCTATTTTCCTAAAGATTTTCAAAGGTGTCAGTGGCCCCCAAAAAGAGAAAAGAAATACCTCCTAGAAACTAACTTATCCAAATAATGGCAATAATCGCAGGAAAAATGTAGATTCAAACTCAAGTTATTACTTATTTATTAATCTTAGATTCACGTTTAATGAATACCAGCAGGAAAAAGTAAACTTGAGAAAGAACATTAATGATACAGTTATAATTTCAAGGCTGCCTTAAAGACAGGCTTATAAGTAAGCTTAAGGATTTTTAAATGCATTTAACCTCCATCCTAAAATTTCAATATAATCAATAACCCTGCCCTCTTTCCCTCCATATGTCACCAAAGAATACTCAAACATATTAACAGTAATCTATATAAATTATGTTGGAAATATTCTGCCTTCTGTTTTTCCTTAAGATTAGATTTTCCCCTTAAGATTTGATTTTCCCCTTAACTACAAACCCATTCCTAAGCTTATAAATGAACTCATTAAATAATTCTAATATCAAAGAGCTACCAGTAACAACCTGCTTTCACAACATCCAAAGAAAATCCCATTAATAAATATGGTATAACAATTCTAAAGGACAATTTAGAAAGATGCATCCAAGTATTTTTCTTCCTTTTTTTTGTGGAGCAGGGCTAATTGGTAGGCAGTGCGCTTAGATAGCTGCATCCAGGTACTTTTTTAAATGCATATCTTTTAACCCAGTAATTCTAGTTCTGGGTCCTTAAGGAAGTATGATTTGCAAGAAAGTTCACTAAGATTGGCCAGGCGCAGTGGCTCACGTCTCCCAGCACTTTGGGAGGCCAAGGCAGGTGGATCATGAGGTCAGGAGTTCAAGACCAGCCTGGCCAACATGGCAAAACCCCATCTCTACTTAAACTACAAAAATTAGCCGGGCATGGTGGTGCACACCTACAGTCCCAGCTAGTTGGGAGGTTGAGGTGGGAGAATCACCTGAACCCAGGAGACGGAGGTTGCAGCGAGCTGAGATCGTGCCACTACACTCCAGCCTGGGAGACAGAGAGAGACTCTGTCTCAAAATAACAACAAAAAAAGGCACACACAAGCACACGTGTCTTCTTGTGGATAAACAATCTTTTGTAAAGTTGACTCAGAAACAATGCACCAAAACAAAAGCCAGAATCTAATTAAACCTCGACATCCAACTACTGTACAAGAGAAAAGAATAAAGACACAATAACATGCTGAACATAGCCATGGAGAAGTCCTGAGCAAAATTCTGCAGCAGTGTAAACGACAAACAAATAACCATTACTTTTACAATAAAATTCTAAGGAAAAAAAGGAGAGAGAAAGAGAGAAATGAAGAAAGAACCAGTAAATTTAAAAATATCTAAGAGATCAATCAATTGTACACGTGGACTTCATTTGTATCCTGATTCATAATGAAAACCATAGATACTAAATAATAATATTTATGAGAACAATGACTGGATATTTGATATAAGGTATTTGGCTTTTAGTTAGGTTTTTTTTAAAAAGTCCTTATCTTTTAGAGGTATATGCTGAAATATGTCTGAGACTTGTTTGAAAACAACACAGGGGCCGGGCGCGGTGGCTCACGCCTGTAATCCCAGCACTTTGGGAGGCCGAGGCGGGTGGATCACGAGGTCAAGAGATAGAGACCATCCTGGTCAACATGGTGAAACCCCGTCTCTACTAAAAACTACAAAAAAAATTAGCTGGGCATGGTGGCGCATGCCTGTAATCCCAGCTACTCAGGAGGCTGAGGCAGGAGAATTGCTTGAACCCAGGAGGCGGAGGTTGCGGTGAGCCGAGATCGCGCCATTGCACTCCAGCCTGGGTAACAGGAGTGAAACTCCGTCTCAAAAAATAAATAAATAAATAAATAAATAAATAAATATTTTGTTATATTTTAATTAATTAAAGTAGCCACCTGTGACCAGTGGTTACCATTTCGGACAGCACAGCTCTCTAATCATTGAAAATAGAGAGTTGTTTCTGTGACAGGAAGCAAATCATAAAGTTGGTTTGCAGTGCCAAGATGAAAATCAAAAGAAAACTGCCAGTGAGTATTACAGGTTGCGGAGATAGTAGAATATATGTGGACTTTTACTTAATTTTTTCTTTATTCATCCATATTCTGTATTTTTTTCTATAACAAACACGTTTTACTTACATACTTAAATAGAAACTGATAAATAAAAGTTAAATGCTTTTCTCCCCAGTAATCTTACACTTTAAATAGCAAACATGATACCTCGGACTCTTCTTACCTTCTCTGCTTAAGACAGCTGCTAGAATAATGTGAGCTAAAAACTAATATGTTCAGATTAAAGGAGAGGGGAAAAAACTCTTAAATGTTCTCCACGTATCTTCCTAATTTAGACCAGAAGATTTTATAGCAGGTCAAAGAAGCTAACTATATCCCACAAACAAACATTACCACAGATATTTTGAAATTCCGAAGTTCACGGTATGTTAAGAGGAATGTAAGGTATTCCTACCCGCACTCTGTAACTACTCCCTTGTGCTGTAATTCCTGAACACCTCCCTACCTTAGCACTCGGTTTCAGCAGTGTTATTAAGCATGCTCTTAAAAAAAAGGACAGACAACTGTATCTTACCGGTGGCAAAGAATGCCGCCCACATTCAATTGTGACGAGTTTATGGCACTTCTTATGAACCAGGAGTTTGCAGTTGATGCACTTATATCCTTGGCGTCCAAGTCCCCATATTCGGTCTGTGCAGATGGCACAGTGAGCACGCTGAAAAGAGTAATTCAACATTTTATTAACCAAAAAGAAGGTCATAATCATTTCCCAAACAATTTGCTGACTCAATTCCCTTCATCATGGTGTCAACTGTCAGCCCATGACAAAAAACAACAAAAGCTAAAAAGCTTCCTCATACCTAATTTTTCAAAAGCTATGAAGATCAGTGAAAAAGGAGAGCTTGTTTTTAAGAGACAGTGAAATTTGCAACCACATTTCTTTCTGTAGTAAGTCTAAGAATTTTCAGTCTTTACATAATTAAGTTCGGAATAATGAAAACAGAAAAAGTGAATTAAACTAGAAATACATATGGCAGAAAAGGCCATTGAAGGACTTCGAAGCAAACATACACCTTCCAGGCTGTTCAGAGGTCAAACCAAAGCTCTGTTTTCTTAAAGAGCAATACCTAAAGTGGCTTTTCATTTGAAAGCCACCTTTTTCTTCTTCCTTTTTTTTTTTGAGACAGAGTTTCACTGTTGTTGCCCAGGCTGAAGTTCAATGGTGCAATCTCGTCTCACTGCAACCTCCACCTCCCAGGTTCAAGCGATTCTCCTGCCTCAGCCTCCGGAGTAGCTGAGATTACAGGTGCTCGCCACCACGCCCAGCTAATTTTTTTTTTTTTTTGTAACTTTAGCAGACACGGGGTTTCACCATCTTGGCCAAGCTAGTCTTGAACTCCTGACCTCATTCGTGATCCACAGTGCTCGGTCCCCCATACCCCTTCCCTCCCCCTTACCTTTTTTTTAAGAGACAGCGTCTTGCTCTGTCAGGCTGGAGGGCAGTGCAGTCACTTTTACTCACTGCACCCTCAGCCTCTTGGGCTCAAGCTTCCTGAGTAGCTGGGACTACAGGCATGCACCACCATACCCCACCAATGCTTTTATTTTTTGTAGAGATGGGATCTTACTATGTTGCCCTGGCTGGTCTCGAACTCCTGGGCTTAAGTGATCCCTCTCCTCTGCCTCCCAAACTGCTGGGATTACAGGCATGTGCCATTGCACCCAGCCTCAAAGCCCTCTTAAATGTTAGAGCTACTGCAAGTACAATAGTTTGGGTGGGGAGGAATTTTGGGTGGTGGTTTCTATTTACATTAATTAATTTAGAACACAGCATTAGTTTTAGAATGGCAATGGCACCCAAAAATTTGCCATTATCAAGAGTATTTTAAAAATTGGCTTCTGGCCAGGCAAGGTGGCTCATGCATGTAATCCCAGCATTCTGGGAGGGTGAGGTGAACGGATCACCTGAGGTCAGCCTGGCCAATGTGGTAAAACCCTGTCTCTACTAAAAATGCAAAAAATAGCCAGGCCTAGTGGCTGATGCCTGTAGTCCCAGCTAATCAGGAGGCTGAGGCACAAGAATCGTTTGAACCCAGGAGGTGCAGGTTGCAGTGGGCTGAGATTGTGCCACTGCACTGCAGCCTGGGCAAGAGCAGGACTCCATCTTAAAAAATAAACAAATACATAATAAATTAGCTGACTTCTGAAGACAGGCTGCTGCTTTCAAACTTTGATTCTATCACTTACTTGTATCATCTTGTGCAAGTTACTTAACTGCCCTATTCTTCAGTTTTGCCATCAATAAAAAGGAAATATATAGTACCTATCTTACAAGGTCATTGTAAGGATATAATGAATCAATGTATATGAGGCATTTGAAAAGGTGCCTGGTACATAGTACAACCCAGATAAGTGTTTGCTATTATTATTTTCTAAACAGTGAAAATCTGATTACAACATTAACAGGCAAAACAGATATTAAACAAGGAAAATAAACCTTGCTTGTTTTCTGGCTACCTTAAATTGTATTTTAAAATCCAATTTTCTGACAGCTAGGGTATATTATGTGGAATAATTAATCAGTCAATCTGGAGCTTTTTGAGACCGGGTCTTGCTTCATTACCTGCAGGAGTGCAGTGGCACTATCTCGGCTCACTGCAACCTCTGCCTCTTGGATTCAAGTGATTCACCTGCCTGAGCCTCCCGAGTAGCTGGGACTACAGGTGCACGCCACCACGCCTGGCTAATTTTTATATTTTTAATAGAGATGGGGTTTTGCCATGTTGGCCCGGCTGGCCTCAAACTCCTGGCCTCAAGTAATCCAGTCACCTTGGCCTCCCAAAATGCTGGGATTATAGGCGTGAGCCACCACACCTGGCCTGGAGCATTTTTAAGAGTGAAAGGAGATGCTATTAAAAAATATAGGCATACTGCCTCAGGCAAACTGGAAATGTAAGGTTATGCTACTTATTTATTTAAAACTGTGTAACAAGACTTAATAACGAACTACCTTTCTTTCACAGTAGAAAGGGAAAAAATAGCCGTCTTACATTATCAACATTCAACAAACTATGTTTACCCTGTTGAAACGCTTGGCTTGGAAAGTGTGGCCATTGGCACAATAAAGCTTTCTCCAGCGGCGTGCACCTCTACGGTAGATGGATTCTGAAGAGAGATTAGTAGTTAAAAAAAGAAAAAAGAGCAGGTGTGAGTAAAAGTCATTTTATAATTAAGCCTGTAATTTTTTTCATGATACTCATTGCAAGAAAAAAAAATACTGATAAAAACCTGAACGTCAAAAATTAAAATGGATTCATCAAGGGACCAGATGAAAATAAAGACCACAGAGTATTAATATTTGACTACTACTACTGGTTGGCTCTTTTTTTTTGAGACGGAATCTTGCTCTGTCACCCAGGCTGGAGTGCAGTGGCTCAGTCTCAGCTCAATGCAAACGCTACCTCCCAGTTCAAGCAATTCTCCTGCCTCAGTCTCCTGAGTAGCTGGGATTACGAGCATCTGCCATCATGCCTGGCTAATTTTTGTATTTTTAGTAAAAATGGGGTTTTGCCATGTTGGTCAGGCTGGTCTTGAACTCCTGACCTCAGGTGATCTGTCCGCCTTGGCCTCCCAAAGTGCTGGGATTACAGGGGTGAGCCAACATGCCCAGCCTACTACTGCTTTTCTTTCAAAAATTCTCCTCCAACTTTGTATTTTGAACATCTTTTAATACCACAGAAAAGGTAAAATAGGAGACACCTGTATCTTTTACTGAGATTTACCAATTATTCATGTTTTGTCATATTTACTTTCTTCGCTACAAAAACATACATTGTTTTTTTCTGCATTACTTGGAAGTAAAATGCAGACATCATGACACTTAAATGCCTAAGTATCCATTGCCTGAAATTAAGGACGTTCCTGCACAATTCCACATAACCACAATACCATTGCCATGTCTTAGAAAATTAGTATTAATTCAATATCAACCAATATACAATTCATATACAAATTCCCTAACTGCTCTCAAAGTGACTTTCTTTCTTCCTTTTTTTTTTTTTTTTTT
>NW_016107602.1:646900-652285 GCF_001604975.1 Cebus imitator
CTCGGCTCACCGCAACCTCCGCCTCCTGGGTTCAAGCAATTCTCCTGCCTCAGCCTCCCGGGTAGCTGGGACTACAGGCATGCACCACCATGCCCAGCTAATTTTTGTATTTTTGGTAGAGACGGGGTTTCACCATGTTGACCAGGACGGTCTCGATCTCTTGACCTCGTGATCCACCCGCCTCGGCCTCCCAAAGTGCTGGGATTATAGGCGTGAGCCACCGCGCCCAGCGTAATGTTTCTTAAGTATACTTAGAGAAAGAGGTTCCAAAAGATCAAATCTAGTCCACCTTCATATTTTTAAGTTCATCATTATTATATATATTGTCTATTGGTCATTAATAATAACATTCCACAGTAATGGTAATAACAGTAATAGTTAATACCATGGAAAGATTACATTAGGTTCCCAAAGTCACATTTTAAAGCAAATGTAGCACTGGGTTTACTATTTAAAATTAAGATACTAAAGAGCAGTTGCAATGCTCTCAATTAGGAATCTTAGGATAGCTTAACACAGAAGTGAAAGTTTAGAGCTATTTCAATTAATTCAAAGCAAAACATGGGCATGTACAGAAATCACAAATGAAAATGAGTTGCCTAATATCCAAACTTAGTAAATTACGAAAAATATCAAAAGCAATAACATACTCAAACATAAGTCTGTATGCTTAAATTACATTAGAACAGAGAGTAGTCTGACTCTTTTAGTTCATCTCACTAATAATAACTATTGGCCAGGTACGGTGGCTCATGCCTGTAATCCCAGCACTTTGAGAGGCCAACGCGGGCAAATCATGAGTTCAGGAGATTGATATCATCCCGGCTAACATGGTGAAACTCCATCTCTACTAAAAATACAAAATGCAAAAAATTAGCCAGGCATGGTGGCACGCGCCTGTAGTCCCTGCTACTTGAGAGGCTGAGGCAGGAGAATCGCTTGAAGCCGGGAGGCCGAAGTGGCAGTAAGCCAACATTGCGCCACTGCACTACAGCCTGGGTGACAAAGCAAGACTCAGTCTCAAAACAAAACAAAATAATAAGCATTGGCTTAGCTATTCCAGAGAAATTCCCTTAACAATTCCTGACCTGGAGAAGCTTTTAAATGGTAGTTCTCAAACTTTAGTGTGCATCAGAATCACCTGAAGAGCTTGTTAAATCTGGTAGCTCAGCCCCAGTCCAAGAGTTTATGAATCAGGTTTTTTTCTGAGATGAAGTCTCACTCTATTGCCCAGAATGGAGTGTAGTGGAGCGATCTCGGCTCCCTGCAACCTCTGCCTCCTGGGTTCAAGCAATTCTCCTGCCTCAGCCTCCTTGGTAGCTGGGATTATAGGCTGAGGATCACTTGAACCCCAGAGGCGGAGGCTGCAATGAGCCGAGATATTGTGCCACTGCACTGCACTCCAGCCTGGGTGAGAGAGCAAGACTCTGCCTCAAAAAAAAAAGAAAAGAAAAGAAAAAGAAAAGGTGACTTAATAATTGTTTAAAAAAAAAAAACACTGCAGAAAAAGAAGTCAATTCCTAATGACATGTGCTGAGTGTCATGTCACTCTGAAGTGATAAAACAAATGCATTTGTTATGTGTAACTGTGCATGCATATATGAAACACAGAGACAGAGAAAAAGCAAACAGAAAAAATGTTAAAAATTGGTAGATCTGGGCAAAGGATATACAGGTATCCTTGTTTTCTTTTTTACTTTTCTCTTTTTTTTTTCTTTTTAATTAACAGAACACTTCAGTTTCTAGGCAGGTATCCCTGTTTTCAATGTTGTTTCAACTTCTGCATAGGTTCGAACATTTCCAAAATTAAATTTTAAAACTTAAAATTTGACTTAATTTTCCTTAAATATGTGCAACAGACAACCATGTAAGTTGTAACTAAGAACTATCTGAATTTGATCTGGCAAAAGTAGTATTTGGGGAGTAACTAATATATTCTAAATTAGACTAAAAAATGGAAAAGAAATCAAATGAATTAGAAGTTCTATTTCCTTTTTTTTCCTCTTCACTTGAGATAGGGCCTGTCTCTGTCACCCACACTAGAGGGCAGTAGTGTGACCCTAGCTCACTGCAGTCTCAAACTCCTGGGCTCAAGGGATCCTCCCACCTCAGCCTCCCAGGCAGCTGCGATTATAGGCACACACCTTGCTAATTATTTTTTGTCTTTTCTGTAGGTCTCACTTTGTGGCCCAGGCTGGTCTTGAACTCCTGGGCTTAAGTGATCCTCCCACCTCAGCCTCCCACAGTGCTGGGATTATAGGCATTAGCCACTGTCCACTGCACCTGGCTAAAAATTCTATTTCTGATTTCTTTTCACTTGAACGACAGCATAGTAACTCTTGTAAATGGTATGAAGTATGTAAACACTCACTATCTTCTCCTGGACAAGGCATCCCAGGGCGTTCTGGTACACAAGGGAACACTGAAAGAAAATAAATTAGCATGAGTTAATAGCATATTTAAAACATACACATTTAAAATTTATCATTTAAAATTCAAATGTAAAAGAAACTGCCAGGATTTCAACTTGACCCTCTCTTCACATGAGACAAGATACATAGCATGTGGTCAGTATTATTTGCAAAAGGAATTAATTTTACCAAGGCCATATAAAGGAAAGCTTTATTTGCCTTTGCTTTGTTGGTGTTAAGAAAACAAATATGTCTATAAACAATGCATCAGGCCAGGCACAGTGGCTCACGCCTCTAATCCCAGCACTCTGGGAGGCCTAGGTGGGTAGATCACTTGAGGTCAGGAGATCCCAGCCTGCCAACATGGTAAAATTCTGTCTCTACTAAAAAATACAAAAAAAAAAAAATTAGCCGGATATGGTGGCATGCCTATAATCCCAGCTACTTGGGAGGCCGAGGCCCGAGAATCGCTTGAACCCATGAGGCGAAGGTTGCAGTGAGCCAAGATCATGCCACTGCATTCCAGGCCCGGTGACAGAGTGAGACACCATCTCAAAAACAAAAACAAAACAAAACAAATGCATTAGAAGCTCAAATGACATTTCAGTCCCTGTTACATCATTATTTTCTTATCCTTAAAGAAATTATTAACTAGTATTTCCTTAAATCCTCAGTATAGTGGGACAAGTTTGTCACAATGAAGAATGCAAATTAAATTACAAAAATGTATACAAATATGGTACATAAAATATTAGTTTTTAAAAGATGTATATTAAACTTAGGACTAAATTAACACCAGAAACAATACCAAAATCCAAAAATGTAAATTTACATGAGAAACTACAAATTTAAATACTAATTCAAACCATTTTTATAACAAGGTAGAATATAAAGCAGCAATGTATTTATGAAAACATTGACAGCTATTCATAGTCTGTGATGCACTAAAGGACACAGATAAAGAGCACAGAATATAGGAAGAACAGTACCTAATGCATATTTCTAAGAGCTGAAACATAAACAAATGTCTGAAAACATCTGTGATGTAGTATTAAAAGGCATAAGACTTAAAACTGACTGTTTAATACCATTCATCAATCACTTCTTTATGCATTCATTGTAATTTTATTCTGGAAAGAGATGACAAAAAAATAGACCCTTAAAGCTCTATTAGAATCTCAGCAAAGTAGATTATGGATCCCTTGTGAGTCACTACGTCAAATTCTAGAGAGAGAAAAAAATCAGCCAGGCGTGGTGGCTCATGCCTGTAATCCCAGCACTTTAGGAGGCCAAGACGGGTGGATCACCTGAGGTCCGGAGTTCGAGACCAGCCCGGGCAACATAGTGAGACCTTGTCTCTACAAATAATAATAATAATAATAATAATAATAAATTAGCTGGGCATGGTGGCAGTGCCTATAATCCCAGGTACTCAGGAGACTGAGGCATGAGGATCGCTTGAACCCAGGAGGTGGAGACTGCAATGAGCAGAGGTCGTGCCACTGCCTTCCAGCCTGGGAAACAGAGCGAGAGAAACTGAGTGAAACTGTGCCTCAAAAAAAAAGATCAAGTCAAACTACTGTTGTTGTTGTTGTTGTTGTTTTTATAACACACACATTGTAAAGTAAAATACAAAGGAATAATAATAAGGTACTAAAATGATTCATTATACTTGAGGAAAGATTTACATTTGTTTAACTTTTTTAAGTTTCCCAAGTCTGGTCTCACAACTCTCAAAAACGTTAGATGAAATACTGCCAATATATTGCGATTAAATGCAGTATATTAAGAGGTTCTTGGCTGGGTATTGTGGTTCACACCTCTAATTCCAGCACTTTCGGAGGCCCAGGTGGTAGGAGACTCCTCAACCTCAGGAGTTTGAAACCAGCCTGGGCATCATAGTGATATCCAATGTCTACAGAAAAAAAAAAGATTAGCCAGTCATAGCGGTATGGCAGTGCCTGCGGTCCCAGTTACTCAGGAGGCTGAGGTAGAAGGATCACTTGAACCCGGGAAGTCAAGGCTGAAGTGAGCTATGACTGCACCATTGAACTCCAGCCTGGGAAACAGAGCGAGAGAAACTGCCTCAAAAAAAAAGTTTTACATGACATAAAAAAATTTTGAAGGTAAAAAAAAAAATTTGAGGATAGCGGAATGAACGAAACAAAAATTTGGAATCAGAATTCATAGACTCACAATCCAGGTCTACAATGTGCCAGTTACATGATAACTGAGTTTAGGTTTCTTCTTCTATGCCACTTCCTACATCTCAAAGTGGCTGAGGTTTAAACATATCAGTGTCTGTAAAGCATCATGTAAATGGGCCGGGTGTGGTGACTCATGCCTGTAATCCCAGCATTTTGGGAGGCCAACACAGGCAGATCTCTTGAGACCAGGAGTTTGAGACCACCCTGGCCAACATGGTGAAACCCTGTCTCTCCTACAAATACAAAAATTAGCCAGCCACGGTGGTACACGCCTGTAATCCCAGCTACTTGGGAGGCTGAGGCACTTGAACCTGGGAGGCAGAGGTTACAGTGGGCTGAGATCACGTCACTGCATTCCAGCCTGAGTGACAGAGTGAGACTCTGTCTCAAAAATAAATAAAGGAATCATGTAAATCATTTCACTATTAACCTTTAAGCAAAAGCAAAGATATTAAAGATACCTTACCTTTGGAGGTCATTATTTCCAAATGTTACAAAACTGCAAGGAGATGACTTAGATTCCCCAGGCTCTCAACTTTTAAGTTCTATCATAAACTTGCTGTGATACACTGAGAAATCACATTTTAATATCCAACAAGACTGACAGAGATCACAAAATTCCCCAGGCTATAAGAAGCAGATTAATTTTATCTTCTGGCCGGGCGCGGTGGCTCAAGCCTGTAATCCCAGCACTTTGGGAGGCCGAGGCGGGTGGATCACGAGGTCAAGAGATTGAGACCATCCTGGTCAAAATGGTGAAACCCCGT
>NW_016107602.1:652530-654241 GCF_001604975.1 Cebus imitator
AAAAAAAAAAAAAATTTTTACCTTCTGTAGCATGTGAGAAACTACTGCATAAGAAAAATTACTTAGGCATGAGTCACACAGATTAAGAAAGTGACACTAGGATTATGTTTCAAAATGGTCAAGAATAAAGAGTGATTTCAAATAAATTATCAATCACTCTGGACAAGTATGAAATGACTACTCTCTTACCATGAATCAAGAGTTCAGAATCCTTGTTTAGCTCATAAAGTCTAAAGGCTTCTTCTAACTCCAACTGAGATGACACTGTACACGGGTCTCCTAAAAAATACAAAAGTAAAGTAAAGCTCACTTTAAAACCCCAAAAGTGATGATCACTAAACAAATTTCATAATGTAAATTTTGTGAAAAAATAATCATATATTTATACACAGAAATATATGACAAGGACAAATATTTATTATTATTATTATTTTTTTTTTTGGAGAACGGAGTTTTGCTCTTGTTGTCTAGGCTGGAGTGCAGTGATGCGATTTTGGCTCACTGCAACCTCAGCCTCCTGGGTTCAAGCAATTCTCCTGCCTCAGCTTCCCAAGTAGCTGTAATTACAGATGTGTGTCACCACACCCAGCTAATTTTTGAATTATTAGTAGAGACAGTGTTTCACCATGTTGTCCAGACTGGTCTCAAATTCCTGACTTTAGGTGATCTGCCTGCCTCAGCCTCCCAAAGTGCTGGGATATTTAGATATTTATTTAGACAATTCAATTTTCTGAAGTAGGTAACATATTTCTCTCTTTTTTTTGGGGGGGGTAACACATAACTTTCATTTATATTTGTATAAAAATACTACATGAGGTTTACAGACACCAAATTATATAGATGCTCACTACAGCCTCGACCTCCTGGGCTCAAGCAATCCTCCTGTCTGGGCCTCCCAAAGTGCTGGAATTACAGGCATGAGCCACCATATCTGGTCATTTTGTTCTTAACATTGTATATATCCAAAATAAAGCATACAGAATCTATTCCTGACCACATTTTTTTTTTAATTTTATTTTTTAGAAGGAGTTTTGCTCTTGTTGCCCAGGCTCCGCCTCCTGGGTTCAAGTGATTCTCCTGCCTCAGCCTCCTAAGTAGCCTTGACTACAGACATGCAGCACCACACCTGGCTACTGACCAAATTTTAAATTGTCACTGCTATGTGACTAATGGATATGGCCAAGAGCAGGCTTTCTGTTACCTGTTTCTTTAAAAGAGGAAGTGAAAGTAGTTCCATTGCCACAATATGATTAGTCAGAAGTCTCCACGTAATCATTTCATTAAATTTTTCCCTTCACACGACAAAGCCTCCTCAAAGGAGTCGCAGAAAGGAAAAGCTACAAAAGTACTGAAGAACAGTCCCACTTGAGCTGCTATGAAATGTAAATGAACAGTTTTAGTAACATACACACAGAGAAGGGAAGGAAGAAACACCTCCCTTACCCAACTAGCCAGACAACTGAGTCATCCCTGGCAATCAATGAAGTGGCACATCTGCCTGGACAATGGCATTCCTCCATGAAAAAGTCATTCAAGCCAGGTGTGGTGGCACATGCCTGTAATCCCAACACGCCTGTAATCTCAACACTTTGGGAGGCCATGGTAGGCAGATCACTTGAGGTCAGGAGTTTAAGAAAAGCCTAGCCAGGCTGGGCGCAGTGGCTCAAGCCTGTAATCCCAGCACTTTGGGAGGCCGAGGCGGGTGGATCAC
>NW_016107602.1:654471-662848 GCF_001604975.1 Cebus imitator
AAAAGAAAAAAGAAAAGCCTAGCCAACATAGTGAAACCCCATCTCTACTAAAAATACAAAAATTAGCTAGGCACAGTGGTGTGTGCCTTAGTCCCAGCAACTCGGGAGGCTTAGGCAGGAGAATCACTTGAACCCAGGAGGCAGAGTTGGAGCATGCTGCAGAAATTCAAAGGATCATTAGAGGCTACTGTGAGCAACTAAATGCCAACAAATTGGAAAGCCTGGAAAAAAACAGATAAACTCCTAGACATATACAACCTACCAAAATTGAACCATGAAGAAATCCAATGCCTCACTAGACTAACAAGTAATGAGATCAAAGCCATAATAAAAAATCTCTCAGCAAAGAAAAGCCTGGGACCCAATGGCTTCAGTACCATTTAAAGAAAAACTAATACCAATCCTACTCAAACTATTCCAAAATATGGAGACGGAGGAGGGAATACTTCCAAACTCATTCTAAGACATCGGTATTATCCTAATACTAAAACCAAACAGGTAAGTCAAAAAAGGAAAACTACAGGTCAATATCTCTGATGAACATTGATGCAAAATCCTCAACAAAACACTAGCAAACTGAATTTAACAATACATTAAAAAGATCATTCATCATTACCAACTAGGATTTGTTCCAGGGATGCAAGGATGGTTCAACACATGCAAATCAATCAGTGTGATACATCACATTGACACAACAGAATAAAGGACAAAAACCATACGATCATTTCTATTGATGCTTAAAAAAGCATTTGGTAAAATTTAACATCCCTTCATGACAAAAACCCTAAAACAACTGGGGATAGAAGAAACATACCTCAACACAATAAAAGCCGTATAAGACAAACCCACACCTAGTATCATACTGAATGGGAGAAAACGGAAAGCCTTTCTCTAAGATCTGGAACAAGACAAGGATGCCCACTTTCACCACTATTATTCAACACAGTACTGGAAGTTGAAGCTAGTGCAATGAGACAAGAGAAATAAAGAGCATCCAATTTAGAAAAGAAGATGTCAAATTATCCTTGTTTGCAGATGATATAATCTTATATTTGGAAAAACCTACAGACTCCAAACACACAAAAAAAGATTAGAACAGGTAAACTAATTTAGTAAAGTTGAAGGATATGAAATCAACATACAAAAATCAGTAGCATTTCCATATGCCACAGCAAATAATCTGAAAAAGTAATCAAGAAAGTAATTCCATTTACAATAACTGCAAATAAAATAAAATATCCACGAATAAATATCACAAAAGAAGTGAAAGACCTTGGCCAGGCACAGTGGCTCACACCTTTAATCCCAGCACTTTGGGAGGCCAAGGTGGGCGGCTCGCCTGAGGTCAGGAATTCGAGACGAGCCTGACCAATATGGAGAAACCCCATTTCTACCAAAAATACAAAATTAGCTGGGCATGGTGGCACATTCCTGAAATCCCAGTAACTCAGGAGGTTGAGGCAGGAGAATCGCTTGAACCTGGGAGGCAGAAGTTGTAGTGAGCCAAGATGGTGCCATTGCATTCCCACCTGGGCAAAAAGAATGAAACTCCATCTCAAAAAAAAAAAAAAAAAAGTGAAAGATCTCTTTCTTTAGAATGAAAATCATAAAACATTGATGCAAGAAATTGAAGACACACACACACACAGAAAGATATTCCATGTTCATGGACTGGAAGAATCAATACTGTTAAAATGTCCATACTACCCAAAGCAATCTACAGATTCAGTGAAATCCCTGAAATTACAATAAATACCAATAACATTCTTCACAAAAATAGAAAAAAATAATTGTAAAATTTATATGGAACCACAAAAGACGCAGAATAGCCAAAGCTAGCCTGAACAAAAAGAACAAAACTGGAAGAATCACATTCTGTGGCTTCAAATTATACTACGGAGCTACAGCAATCAAAGCAGGATGAGGCTGGCAAAAAAACAGATACATAAACTGAAGAGAGAGCCCAGAAATAAATCCATACATCTAGAGTGAACACATTTTTTACAAAAATGCCAAGAACATACATTGAGAAAAGACAGTCTTCAATAAATAAGACTGTCAATAAATAGTGCTGGGAAAACTAGATATTCCACATGCAGAAGAATGAAACTACACCCCTATCTCTCACCATATGCAAAAATCAAATCAAAATGAATTAAAGACTTAAATCTAAAACCTCAAACTATGTAACTACTAAAAGGAAAAACTGTGGAAACTCTCTATGACATTGGTCCAGGCAAGTAATTCTCGAGTAATACCCTATAATCACAGGTTAGTAACGAAAGCAAAAATAGATAAGTGGGATCACATCAAGTTAGGTTTCTATAAAATACTGCAATCAAAAAAGTAAAGAGACAACCCACAAAATGGGAGAAATAGGGAAAAAATCCAATAATCTGATTAAATAATGGGCAAATGGCCGGGCGCGGTGGCTCAAGTCTGTAATCCCAGCACTTTGGGTGGCTGAGGCGGGTAGATCACAAGGTCAAGAGATCAAGACCATCCTGGTCAACATGGTGAAACTCCATCTCTACTAAAACTACAAAAAATTAGCTGGGCATGCTGGCGCGTGCCTGTAGTCCCAGCTACTCAGGAGGCTGAGGCAGGAGAATTGCCTGAACCCAGGAGGCGGAGGTTGCGGTGAGCCGAGATCGCGCCATTGCACGCCAGCCTGGGTAACAAGGGCGAAACTCTGTCTCAAAAAAAAAAAAATAATAATAATAATGGGCAAAAGATCTGAATAGCAATTTTTTTTTTTTTTTTTTGAAACGGATCTCACTCTGTCACCCAGGTGCAGTGGTGCAATCTCAGCTCACTGCAACCTCCACCTCCCAGGTTCAAGTGATTCTTCTGCCTCTGCCTCCTAAGTAGCTGGAATTGCAGGCATGTGTCACCATGCCCAGCTAATTTTTGTATTTTTAGTAGAGATGGTGTTTCACCATGTTGGCCAGGCTGGTCTCAAACTCCTGACGTCAAGTGATCTGCTCATTTTGGCTTCCCAAAGTGCTGGGATTACAGGCGTGAGCCCTGAATAGACATTTTTTTAAAAGGAGACACACAAATGGCAAAGAGATATATGAAAGGGTGTTCAACATCACTGATCATCAGGGAAGTGCAAATCCAAACTACATCAAGATATCACCTCATTCCAGTTAAAATGGCTTTTATCCAAAAGAGAGGCAAAAAGAAATGCTGGAAAGGATGTACAGAAATGGAAATCTTCATATGCTATTGCTGGGAATGTACATTAGTACAGTCACTATGGAGAACAGTATGGAGATTTCTTAGAAAACTAAAAATACAACTACCATATGAACCAGAAATCCCACTGCTAGATATACACCCAAAAGAAAGGAAATCAGTATATTGAAGAGATATGTGCACTCCCATTTTTACTGCAGCACTATTCACAATAGCCATTTGGAAGAAAACTAAGTGTCTATCAACATGATGGGAGTACTATTCAGCCAGAAAAAAGAATGAGATCCTGTCATTTGCAACAACATAGATGAAAATGGAGGACATTGTGTTAAGTGAAATAAGCTAGATACGGAAAGACAAACCTCTCATGTTCCATTTGTGGAAGCTAAATTAAAACAATTGAACTCATGGAGACAGAGCAGAATGATGGTTACCTGAGGCTGAGAATGATAGTGGTGGTGGGTGAGTACAAAAATATAGTCACACAGAACGAGTAAGATCTAGTATTTGAGCCGGGTGCAGTGGCTCATGCCTGTAATCCCAGCACTTTGGGAGGCTGAGGTGGGCGGATCACCTGAGGTCAGGAGTTCGTGAGGAGCCTGACCAATATGGTGAAACCCCATCTTTAAAAAAAAAAAAAAAAAAAAGATCTAGTATTTGGTTCAAGACTAGCCTGGGCAACATAGGGAGACTTCCTCTCTACAAAAAAATTTTAAAATAGCCAGGAATGGTGGCTCACATCTGTAGTCCCAGTAGGCTGAGGTGGGAGGACTGCTTGAGCATGGGAAGTCAAGGCTGCAGTGAGCTGTGATCATGTTACTACACTCCAGCCTGGGCAACAGAGTGAGACTGTCTCAGGGGAAAAAAAAAAAAAAAAAAAAAAAAAAAAAAAAAAAAAAAAAAAAAAAAAAAAAAAAAAAAAAAAAAAAAAAAAAAAAAAAGGTTAGAAAAAGTAAAAAAGAAAAAAAGATCTAGTACTTGATAGCACAACCAGGTAATTACAGTCAACAAAATTTATTGTATATTTAAAAATAATTAAAAGAATGGAATTGAAATGTTCGTAACATAAAGAAATGATAAACGCCCGAGATGATGGATACTCCGTTTACCCAACATGATTATGCTCTGTATGCCTGCATCGAAATAGCTCATGTACACCATAAACATATACACCTACTAGGTATCCATTCAAATTAAAGTAAAAAATTAACAGCAAAAAAGGTCTGCCCATTTAAAATTTGGCCAAGCATTTCCAATTGTTCTCCAAAAGAGTTATAACACATACATTCATTCAACCAACAGTATTATCTTTCCAATTTCTTTCCTTTTTTTTTTTTTTGAGACGGAGTCTCGCTCTGTTGCCCAGGCTAGAATGCAGTGGCACAATCTTGGCTCACTGCAACCTCCACCTCCTGGGTTAAAGCAATTTTCCTGCCTTAGTCTCCTGAGTAGCTAGGACTATGGGTACCTACCAGCATGCCCGGCTAATTTTTGAATTTTTAGTAGAGACAAGGTTTCATCATCTTGGCCAGGCTGGTCTCGAACTCCTGACCTCAAGTGATCTGCGTGTCTTGGACCCCCAAAGTGCTGGGATTACAGGTATGAGCAACCACACCTGGCACTAATTTCTTAAAGATAATTACTAAATTCTGTATTTTCCAATCCAATAGGTGAAAAGTTACGTCTCACTTTAATATTTTTAAATGTCTTTAATTATTAGTGACCTTTGAACTGACTATTTTACCTCATTGTGGAGATATTTCACCTACTTCTTGACATTTATTGTACATTAGCTATAGTAATCTTTTGCTGTAAATGTGGCAAATATTTTCTCTCAGTTGTTACTATTCTGGTACACAAAATTAAGAAAAAGTCTTCTCTTTCCCAGCTTTCTTTTTCAAAATTTTCCTGTTTATTTTTGAGGATTTATTTTTCCTCATGAAATTTTTGTCAGGTTTAAAATGCTGTTGAAAATTTGGGAGAAATGTTTTCTTTACAGATTGGTATGTAGGGAATCCACTTTGTATATGTTGCTTACTCCCAAATCATTCATTCAAGTTTTGTTTTATGACATAATTTAGTTTTTGTTATTTCTTTATACATGTTCTTCACATTTCTCTAAGGTTTATTACTAGATTTTTTTTAAAAAACAATTTTTATGTTATTACTGTAGATTAAATATTTTCTTTGAACATACTTTCTGATTATTTTCAATCTGTAGGAAGAAAAGTTACTGGTTTTCACATGCTCATTTTATAAATGTCTTGTGTTGATATTTTAAGAGGCTAGATGAAAAAGGGTGAAGTCAACACAATTTAACCACCTCACACAGATACGTTATTTCTGGATCAAAACTCAGTACGCTGATAAAAAATGAGACTGTCTGTACGTAGAAAAATTGGAATCCTCATATGCTGCTGGTAGGAAAGTAAATGGTACAGCCACTCTGGAAAACTGTCTAGTAGTTCCTCACACAGTTAAACATTGTGACCATATGAAATAAAAACATATTCACATAAAAAGTTGTAACCAAATGTCATAGCAACATTATTCAACAATAGCCAATTGCCCATCAATTGATGAATGGATAAATAAAATGTGTATAACCATACAATGGAATATTATCCACTCATAAAAGGAATTAGTAATGACACTGTATAGGAAATGTCTATCTGTAGAAACAGATTGTGGATTAGTGGTTACCTAGGTCTAGGGCCTGCAGAGAAAGGGGCAGGAGGGAAACAAGTAGTGACTGCTAATAGATACAGAACTTTTTTGAGGGGGGTAATGAAAATGTTCTGTAATTGACAGTGATAACAGTTGCACAACTCAGTGATTATACTAAAAACCACTGAATTATACACTTTAAACCGGTGAATTATATCTTAATAAAGTTTTGTTTTTAAATAAAGGTTTTGTTTGTTTTTTTGAGACAGAATCTCACTCTGTCACCCAGGCTGGAGTGTGGTGGTACCACCTAGGCTCACTGCAACCTCCAGCACTCAGGTTCAAGCGATTCTCCTGCCTCAGCCTTCCTAATAGCTGGGATTACAAGTGTGTGCCACCAAGCCCAGCTAATTTTTTTTTTGTATTTTTTTAGTAGAGACAGAGGCCAGGCTGGTCTCAAAATTATGACCTCAGGTGATCCACCTGCCTCAGCCTCCCAAAGTGCTGAGATTACAGGCATGAGCCACCACGTGCAGCCAGAGTTTAGCATTTTTGCAATAGTAAGTTTGCCTGCAAAGTAGCATTCTAGTCCAGGAACAGAGTTTACAAGTCTGCTTCATTTTTCCTCAAAGAAATAAAGTAATTCATTTAAAAATGCTCCCTTTTTCAGTTATGTAAATTTCTCTCATTTTGCCACAAATATGAAAGTCAGTATCATTACATATTTCTGTTTTTTTCTGAGACAGAGTCTCTGTTGCCTAAGCTGGAATGCAGTGGCACGATCTCAGTTCACTGCAGCCTTGACCTCCTGGGCTCAAGTAATCCTCCCACTTCAGCTTTTCAAGGTAAAGCTGAGCCCCACAGGGTCATGCTATCATGACTGGCTAATTTTTTTTTTCCTTTCATTTTTTTGTAGGAACATTTTTTTTGTTTCCCTATGTCGTCCAGGCTGGTCTTACAAGTGATCCTCTCACCTTGGTCTCCAAAAGTGCTGGGATTACAGGCATGAGCCATCATGCCCAGCCAACACTTCATTTCTAATATTCCAGGTGAGAAAACTGAGTACGGGCTGTTTTTTAAACAAGATTCATTCTCTCTCTCTCTCTCTGTCACAAATGATACCAATGAGTATTTGTTTTACAAGCAACTTGGCTTTTCGAAAATCTAAACATTAAAACATTAAGACCAAACTTCCCTAGACTCACTGACTAATTTTGATGTCCCAGAAAGCCAAAAAAGATTGAACCAAAAAAAGACGAATACATAGCAAACTGTGATTCCACATTTCAAGTGAATTTTGTAGTTAGGGTTTTACTGTAGTAGTCTATGAATGAAAAAAGCCAATGCTAACCATCTCACTTTTACTGGACATCATCTTTTTATCAGGCTAGTATCTGCTTGCTATTAGTTGAAACCTAAGCCAGATCAAGTACTTGCTTTTAAAATGTACCTAGAGACAACACTTTTGAATAACCATAGGGAAGTATGAAAATAAGAGTTAGTTACTGACTCTACATATGTTCAAACCCATTTTGTTTTTCTTGGACTGAATGTCCTTAGTTCAAGTATTACCTGTTTTGGCCAACTGCTTAATGCTTGATAAAGCTGAATGCATAAGCGTGAAGCAAAACATTCCATGCAGTCATTAAAAAAAAAAATGAGCAGAAAAGCTACTTCTCAAAGCCCACTCTATTACAAAAGTCCAAATTCACATCCTAGTGCAGGAATCCACCCCATGAGAATTGCTCAGTGCAGTGACTTTCAAGGTAATGGAATCTGTATATTAACCAGCAGGTTTTTTTTTCCAACACATTTACTGTTTTGTTTTTGTTGTTGTTTTACCTATAAAAAGACAGAAGCAAATTAGGGCATTAGACCTCAAAAAGTTAAATAAATATTCACGATCCAATTATTTAATTGAGATAACCTGACAGAATGAAGAATGTGAAACATGTATGTAACCCTTGTTTTATTTAGTTATTTCAGAATATGCCTAAATTCAGTGCCCCACATATGAAAGAACACAGCCTAATACCAAAGAACACAGCCTAATACCAAAGCTGGTAACCTGTGAGACAGTGTCATACATTCTTCTCCCTGATGTCCAAGTTGACCACAGACTCCCAAGGCTCTCACTCTGTTCCCATCAGGACCTTCACACTGCCAACCTGCCTCTGAATACATGGTCAGAACACGAAACCATTTGCAAAAGTTACTGTACTCCCTACTGAAAAGGGTTACACTGCTTAAAATATAGATTTGCACAAAAAAACAACAAAAAAAAAAAGAAAAAAGAAATAAATTAATAATAAAATATAGATTCGCAAAAATTTTCTAAGAGTGCCATAATGTTTAGGTGGTCATCCTTTCACTATTAGGCCCAATCACAGCAGCAGTGAATTTTTGGCTTGTTGCTTCCTTTTTCTGGCAGGTAAAAGTCAGTGGTTACAGAAATACAGGCCATCCGTGAAGCTGCTCAACTTTCTTTTTTTTTTTTTTTTTTTTGAGG
>NW_016107602.1:663376-667745 GCF_001604975.1 Cebus imitator
AAAAAAAAAAAAAAAGAAAAGAAAAAGAAAAAGTTAGCTGGGCATGGTGGCACACACCTACTTAGGAGGCTGAGGTGGGAGGACTGCTTGAGCCTGAGAGGTCAAGGCTGTAGTGAGCCATGACTGCACTGCTGCACTCCAGGCTGAGTGGCAGAGTGAGGCCGTCTCAAAAAAAGTATTAAAAGTAGCCAGAGAAGAGATACTTTACATACAGAAAGGAAGTTAACAGCAGATTTTGCATCAGAAACAATGCAAACTATGAGACACGGTACTGAAAGAAAAAAAAAACCTCCAACCTGGAGTTATTTACCAATCACAATCAACTTTCAAAAACAAAGGTGACCTAGCATAGGCAAATTCACAGACAGAAAGTTTAACACAGATTACCAGGGACCGCAAAAGGGATAGGGAGTTATTGTCTAATGGCTACAGTTTCTGATTGGGACAATGAAAAGTTCTGGAAATGGATCGACAGTGGTAATGGTTGTACAACACTGTGAAAGTATTTATGCCACTGAACTGTACACTTAAGAGTCGTTGAACTGGTAAATTTTCTTATTTACATTGACTTACAATTAAAATTGTTTTAAAAGGGTACACTAATTCTCTAACCACATTAACAGATCTCAAGACATAATGCTCTGCTAGGCACAGTAGCTCACGCCTGTAATCCTAACACTTTGGGAGAGCAAGGCAGGAGGATCACTTGAGCTTAGAAGTTCTGAGGCCAGCCTGGCCAACACAGCAAGACTCTGTCTCTACAAAAAATAAAATAAAAAACTAGGCCAGGCATGGTGGCTCATGGCTCATGTCTATAATCCCAGCACTTTGGGAGGCCAAGGCAGGTGAATCAACTGAGGTCAGGAGTTCGAGACCAACCTGGCCAACATGGCGAAATCCCACCTCTACTAAAAGTACAAAAATTAGCCAGGTATGGTGGCGGGGGCCTGTAATCCCAGCCACTCAGGAGGCTTAGGCAGGAGAATTGCTTGAACCCGGGAGGTGGAGGTTGCAGTGAGCCAAGATCACACCACTGCACACCAGCTTGGGTGACAAGAGTAAGACTCTTGTCTCAAAAAAAAAAAAATAAAAAAAATAAAAAATTAGCTGTAGTCCTAGGTACTCAGGAGGCTGAGGCAGGAGGACTGCGTGAGCCTGGGTGGTAGGCTGTGGTGAGCCACGATCATACCACTGCATCCCACCCCAGGTGACAGAGAAAGAATCTGTGTCAGAAAGAAAAACAAAAACAAAGACATAACATCCAAGGGGAAAAAAAAAGACATTTCAGAATATGGGATACACAATGCCATTTTATTTATTTATTTATTTATTTATTTTGGAGACCGAGTCTTGCTCTGTTGCCCAGGCTGGAGTGCAGTGGTACAATCTTGGCTCACTGAAACCTCCACCTTCCAGGTTCAAGGGATTCTCCTGCTTCAACCTCCTGAGCAGCTAGGACTACCGGTGTGCACCACCATGCCCAGCTAATTTTTGTATTTTTACTAGAGACAGGGTTTCACCATACTGGCCAGGCTGCTCTCAAACTCCTGACTCCATGATCCACCCACCTCGGTCTCCCAAAGTGCTGGGATTACAGGCATGAGCCACCGCACCCAGTCAGTGCCATTTATTAAAAAGCACATAAAAACACTATGCTTGAGCCAGGTGTTGTGGCATGCATCTGCAGTTTCAGCTAGGAGGAGTGCTTGAGCCCAGGAATTGGGAGGCCAACATGAGCAACATAGCAAGGTCCTGTCTCTCAAAAACAAAAACAAGAAAACCCACTATATTGTTATTTATATGTACAGAATAGTGACAGAAAGCAGATCAGTGATTGCCTAGGGATGGAGAAGTGAGAGGGAGAAGTAAACAGTGTGGAGATCATAAGCATACCCCATGCGAGCAGTTGTCTATGAGAGGAAGAGGACAGGGCAAATGGAGATGGGATGCCAAGATATTGGAGCAGATGCACCGAAGAGCCCAATACTATCTCAAGACTCCCACAGCCTCTCTTGTCTTATAAATAACTATTTCTCCACTCACAATGCTCTGACACCAAATGTGTCAGTTTTCCACAAGCAAATCTTCAATTTTCTGTGGAAATCAACCAAGTGTCCTGCAATTTAATTAAATTCTGACACTACCTGGAGTTAACACAGACCCCATAGGTTTAGGGCTCAGTCCCACAGACTGTCCCCCACTTCAGATGCTAACTGCAAGTAGTAGATCCTCAAATTAGCCACACTTGTGTCTGACTTGGCTACAAACTGGGCGTTCTCATGTTGGGACTCCGTAACCAATACTTAAAGGTCTCTCTGACTTTCTCCCCCAATGACCCACCCCTACAACTGACTCTCCCAAAGCCAGAATGACATTCTCTGAAGTTCCTTTATCGCCTAAAATCCAGACCCACCAAGGACAACAATTGTTTTGTCTTCCCCTCCCAGTAAGACCAAGAATGTAATCACACCTGAACAGATCCTTCTACAAGATAATGTACAAGTTAATCTCTTGTCCCTGATCTGTTCACTCTTCCTAGTAATCCCTACAACAGAATTCCTCTTCTCCCTTCTCCTATAACCTGTTTTATTTAATTAATTTTTTTTTAGGTTAGTAAAGTGAAGCAGTGGGAGTGGAAAAGGCACAAAGAAATCTGTAACTGGCTGTGATCAATTAGTTGTAAACACCAGGGCATCTGGGCCAGCCATACAACCTGTTTTACCAGGATATTATATAAGCTTCTGAACTCCCTTGGGTAGTGAGTGATCTCTGTGGTTCTCCTGCATGCACGTGATAAAAGCTGTATGCCCTTTCTCCAATCAATCTGCCTCTTGTGAGTTGATTTTTCAGCAAACCTTTGGAGAGCAAGGGGGACGCTTTCTCCTGGCCCCTACACCCACAACCCCCTCCTCATCTTAAATAATTTGCTCCCAAAACACATATTATGAAGAATACAAATGAAGAGCCAGATGAAGAGGTACATGGGGCAAGGTACGGGGGGACGCAGAGTTTCCAAGCCAGGTCCAGCTGTACCACCCTCCCAAGATCTTGATTTGTTCACTGAGCAGGAAGTGCTCTGAATCCCTACATTCTGGGTTCTTAAGGGGGAGGGCGGCATTACCTAGGCAAGATTGATTAAATCATTGGCCACTGGTGATTAACTCCATCTCTAGGCCCCTCTGCCCTCCCCAGAAATAAGGGGAGGTAGGCTGAAAGCTCCAACTCTCTAACCACATGGTTGATTCCTCTGGCAACCAGAAGCCATCCTCCAAGAGCCATCTCATTAGCATAAATCAGGTTTGGTTGACAGGGGCTTATCATAAATAACAAAAGATGCTCTTCTCACTTCTATCACTCAGGACATTCCAAGGGTTTTAGGCACTGTCAGGAACCAGGGAGGAATAGCAGATATATATTTTTCATTATATTATAGTATCACACCTCACCCCTGAATCCATCCCCACTCTACCACTCCAAGGGGTTTCTCCTGGGTGAACCCCAGTCTAATTCCTTTTCCTTCCAGGCCTCCAGACGGGTTGGTGTGTAAGATAGCAGCCAGAATTTACTGGGTATAAGGTCTGTCTCAGGAACAGAGGCGGGGGAGAGGCCAGAACTAAGAAAACTAGTTGGAGACATCTCTAAGTCAGCGATCTTCTAACTGGGATACTATACCACTGGAGCGCAGGAAAACTTTTCAGGGACTAACAAGCATAGAGTTTATTTAAAAGGAATCAATTTCCTGATCCTCAACTTCCATGTGAATTCCTTACTAAAAACCATCTGCTCAAGGATATGCCTGGGATGAAGTGCCCCATGTCATCTCCTTTTCAAAATTTTCTTTTCCCATTTTATAAAGGCAGTATATATACCTACCACATGACCCAGCTATTCCACTTCTAGGAATTTACTCAAGAAAAATGGAAATATATTTCCATACAAGGACTTGTACATGACTGTTCAGAGACCTGTATTTAAAATAGCCCAAATCGGAAACAATCCCAGTGATCTCCAACAGATTAATGGATTGCAGAACATCCACAGGATAGAATACCACTCAGCAACAAGAAGGAATGAATACTGATACACATCTAATACATGTATCAACAATCATGCTGAGTGAAAGAAGCCACACAACCCACCAAAACGTACATGCTGTATAACTATCCATGTAAAAGTCCAAAAAATGCAAACTAATCTGTAGTAACAGAAAGCAGGATTAGTAGCAGCCTGAGGATGAAAGAGCAGAAGTGGGCCGGGCACGGTGGCTCAAGCCTGTAATCCCAGCACTTTGGGAGGCCGAGGCGGGTGGATCACAAGGTCAAGAGATCGAGACCATCCTGGTCAACATGGTGAAACCCCGTCTCTACTA
>NW_016107602.1:668205-679813 GCF_001604975.1 Cebus imitator
GATCTCTTGACCTCGTGATCCACCCGCCTCGGCCTCCCAAAGTGCTGGGATTACAGGCTTGAGCCACCGCGCCCGGCCTATGTAAAGTTTTAATATGTATAACTTATTATATGCCAATTATACCTCAATAAATCTATTTTTAAGTGAAGTTAAAAACATGAATAATTTGCCACCAGCAGAACTTCTCTATAAGAAATGTTAAAGAAGCTGGGCACAGTGGCTCATGCTTAATCCCAGCACTTTGGGGGGCCGAGGCAGGTGGATCACCTGAGGTCAGGAGTTCGAGACCAGCCTGGCCAACACGGTGAAACCCCATCTCCACTAAAAATACAAAAATTAGCCAGGCATTGGCAGGTGCCTGTAATCCCAGCTACCCAGGAGGTTGAGACAGGAGGATCACCTGAACCCAGGAGGTGGAGGTTGCAATGAGCTGAGATCACACCACAGCACTCCAGCTTGGGTGACAGAGCAAGTCTCCATCTCAAAATAAAACAAAAGAAGAAATGTTAAAGGAAGTTCTTCAAACAGAAGGAAAACTATGTCAATTACAAAACTAGATATGCTTGGAGATCCCTTGCTTTTTTCTAATTACTGTTAATTTTTTTCTTTTCTTTTCTGTGGCCCAGGCTAGAGCACAGTGGTGTGATCTTGGCTCACTGCAGCCTCAACCTCCTAGGCTAAGCAATCCTCCTGCCTCAGCCTCCCAAAGTAGCTCATGCCACCACACTTGGCTATTATCTTTTATTATTTTTTGTAGAGATAGGTCTCCCTGGTGTGGAGGCTGGTCTGAACTCCTGGCTTCAGGTAATCCTCCAGCCTCAGCCTCCCAAAGTGCTGGGATTACTGGCAAGGGCCACTATACCTGGCTGTTAATATTTATTTTTCAATTTTTTCAGGCTTAAAGCCATAATACTCCTATCTAAATAGGTGAAGTACAACTGACTACACATTCAGCCAAAGAGTTGGCTGAATTTAACTCCTGGCTAAGGCCTCTCTCTCTCTCTACAAACAAAGGTGAACTACACTGTAGCATTATTCTGCATTACTCACAATATACAGAAACAACTGAAATGCCCATCAATGGATAAACAGATACAATAAATATGGCATATAGACAACAATGGAATACTACTCAGCTTCAAAAAAGCAGAAAATTCTGTCATATTCAACAACATGGATGAACCTAGAGGACATTATGTTAAGTGAAATAGGCATAAGCCAGGCACACAAAGGCAAATGCCACATGATACATGGTATCTAAAAAGGTTGAACTCATACAAGTAGAGAGTACCAGAGGCTGGAGGGAGTGGGTTAGACAGAGGAAGGAGAGGTGCCAGTTAAAGGAAACAAGGTTGTGGTCAGGCAGGAGTGGTAAGTTCTGGTGATCTATTGCACAGCATGGTGACTACAATTCATAATAATGTATTATGTATTTCAAAGTAACAAAAAGAGTGGATTTTAAACGTTCTCACTACAAAGAAATAAGTATTTGAGGTAATAGATGTATTAATTAGCCTAATTTTTTTATTCCAGAACATATACATGTATCAAAACGTCACACTGTATCCCATAAACATATACAATTAGCATCTGTCAATTAAAAATAATAAGTATGAACTGAAAACTCACATTTGTTTTAAAAAACAAAAAAAAAGACAATTTGTCATTCCCTGTCCCACACTCTTCCGTTACACAAGAATTTATGAGAAAGAGGAGTGTGGCATTATGGTTACAAAATTACTATTCCTTCTAAAATGTTTAGTTAAGATTAACCAAACCAGTTTTTCCATGGTAAAACAAATCACTAAGACTTGTTTTGAGTACAAGGAAAAAGAGCCGTTGTCTTAAATCTCTTTACACAGATGAAGTAAGCTTACGATCTTTACTTGCTCCAATGTAAAATTCCAACAATTAAACATCTGGCTTGAGGAACAGTACTTCTCCTATGCCAGAGAAATCAAATGACTATCCTGTCTTTGATCCTAGACAATTTTTTTTTCTCCAGATCAGACCGACATGCCCCAATGCCTACATGATTAAAGACAAAGGTAACAAAATTACAACTGAAAAATAATTGAAAGTAACTTAAAAATAATTACTGTTGGCTCTGTATGTCTACAATTAAGAAAAGATTGGTATCAGAATTAAGCAAGGTAAGAAGGATCACATGGGAATCAACAGACCTTAATGAAAAATTTAACCTTTTACTTGAACAAGACAAAGCCTACGGCTTCACAGTTTTCTGCAGAAAATTAGGAAACTTAATAGCTACTTAGGGAGAAAGCAGTATGAAATACATTATCATAGGACTGTTTCATCAGAAAGTTAATTTACTATGTGCATCTGTTAATTAAAATATGCTACTTTAAGAAAAAAAAAGAATAAACAGTAACTGCCAATGCTTAAGTCCTCAATAACTGAAGTAAAATTAAAATAGGGAAAGGCTTGATGCTAGCCTTTCATATAACTCAGAAATATATTTATACACATGTATCTTTTTTTTGGAGACGGGGTCTTGCTTTGTTACCTAGGTTGGAGTGCAGTGGCACAATCAGGGCTCACTGCAGCCTCGATCGCCCATGCTCAAGGGATCCTCCCACCTACTTTTCGAGTAGCTGAGACTATAGGTGCGTGCCATCATGCCCGGCTAATTTTTTAAAACTTTTTTTGTAGAGACAGAGCCTCACTATCTCACTACATTGCCCAGACTGTTCTTAAACTTCTGGACTCACAGCATCCTCATGCCTTGGCCTCCCAAAATGCTGGGATTACAAGCATGAGCCACGGCATCCAGCCACAAATATTTTTTATTTTTTATTTTGTACTGCTCTAGCCACTGGAGCTCCAATGTGAACGAAACAGACAAGATCTCTGCTCTCATGGAGCTTACATTCTACCATACAACAAAAATAACCACAAAAAAGAAAACACACACACACGCAAGAGAAAAAACAGGACAAGAAGATACAAAGTGAATGAAGACAAGAAGCCTTCTTGGAGGACATGACATTTGAGTTAAAACCCAAATGATGAGAGACAGCCAGGTGACAAACCAGGAACAGAATTCTCCAGGCAAGGATAATACAAAGGTATTATAAAAATGTTTAATGGACTATTGCTAAACTAAGTACTTCTAATAAAACGCATTATCCAGTGATTCCTATGTGTGCTGCAGTTTGAAAATCATTGATTGAAAAAACTAATCAGCAAATAAATGGTATGAAATGATCAGGACATTATTAAAATAAGAATAATATTCATTTATGATAAGAAGCATTTTACTGAATGCTAATTGTAAGTTGCACACAATGCTAAATTATGGTCTCATTTTCTGGCTGAAGACACACTGTGAGATATTCATGACATTTATAAGTAACCATATTTAAACTATCCTTGTGATAGAGTAGGTCAAAATACTCAACCTTCCTCTTAATGCAAAATTTAAAATACCAAGCTGGCATTTCACTTACTGATCTTTAAAAATGTTAATGATTCATAATATCCAAGGTTGGTAAGGGCACAAGAATAAAGAAATCCTCTCATTCAATGTAGTTGTGTGAAAACTAATTTAATTTTTTTAATTGACAAAAATTATATTTATGATATATAACATGATTTCTGTTTTGTTTTCTTTTTTTGAGACAGAGTCTCCCTCTGTAGCCCAGGCTGGAGTGCAATGGTGCGATCTCAGCTCACTGCAACCTCCACTTCCCAGGTCCTGGTCCAAACAATTCTCCTGCCTCAGCCTCCCGAGCAGCTGGGATCACAGGTGCGCACCACCAAGCCCAGCTAATTTTTGTATTTTCAGTAGAGACAGGGTTTCACCATGTTGGCCAGGCTGTTCTTGAACTCCTGACCTTGTGATCCACCCGCCTCAGCCTCCAAAGTGCTGGAATTACAGGCGTGAGCCACCATGCCCAGCCCCATGTAATTTTTTTTTGAAGGCCATGGAGGGTGAAAATGGGTGGCACTGGGCCCCAAGCTCCCCATGTCCACCAGGACTGCAAAAAATATCAGCTGTATGTCATTTGTCATGTTAATAAAACTGTTAATAAATAATTTATAGAAGGCTATATACTAAGTTATTCTCTTACAACTGGGATTGGTGAGGGAGGAGAGAGAAAAAAGGAAAAATAAGAGGCTTCTTTTTACATTTCATAAATTTCTGCACTACTTTTTTTCCTGAACAGTGGACGTGAATTACTTCAGAAACACTGTTTTAAAAAATGAGAATGTGTTTGCATTTACCTATAGCTTGGAGCCTCAATAATGACTTTCCAGCACTCTTTAGACCAGGGAATATAGAAATGGCCCCAAATATTGAGCTGAAAATTATAATGACATTCCTTAAAATGAAATTCTATTTGTAGGCTGGGCACGGTGGCTCACAACTATAATCCCACCACTTAGGAAAGCCAGGTAGGTGGATAACAGGGTCAGGAGTTCAAGACCAGCCTGGCCAACATGGTGAAACCCCGTCTCTATTAAAAATATAAAAATTAGCCAGGCGTGGGGGCTGACGCCTGTAATCCCAGCTACTCGGGAGGCTAAGGCAGGAGAATCACTTGAACCCGAGAAGCAAAGGTTGCAGTGAGTTGAGATTGTGCCATTCACCCTGGGCAACAGCAAGACTCCATCAAATAAATAAATAAATATTCTATTTGTATGACGATTAACAGAAAACAACTGTATAAAAGTAGTATATCTAGGGTACCTTCTTTTTCAAAATTTATTTCCACAGGTTTTTGGAGAGCAGGTGGTGTTGGTTACATGAATAAGTTCTTTAGTGGTGAATTCTGAGATTTTGGTGCACCCATCACCTGAGCAGTGTACGTTGTACCCAATATGCAGGCCTTTATCCCTCACCCCCTCCCACCCTTTCTATAAGGTACCTTTTAACTAGACATCAACAATAGTCCGTCATGTAAAATAAAATCTAACATGATTTGCAAAGCTCTTAGGGACCTAGTCTCACGCTTCTCAAACAAATTTCTGTATTCATACAACTCACCTGTGGATCCTGTGAAACTGTAGACCAATTCAGTAGTGTGCAATGGGACCTAAAAGTCCTCATTTCTATAAGGTCAGCAGATCATACTTTGAGTTGCAAGGATCTAGCCCAAGTTCATGCCTTACTACTCCCCACACTTCAGATACAGTGAATTACTGCTTTTCACTCATCATGTTCTTCACATTTCTGTGCCTTTCTATATATTCTTCTTTAGCCTATATGGTTTTCTCCTCATCTCCTCTACCTCAAAAGCTCTTACTCTTATTCTGTATACATGTAGGTCAAACATTGTAGATGTATTACAGATGCGTCTTCTTTTGCATTCCTCAAGGTCCCTACGCATTTATGTTCCAGAATTTATCACATTTGTCACACATGTGTCCATCTCCCTATCAGACTCTGGGTTTGAGGACAGAAAATGTCTGTCCTCAGCACAAAGATATTTGCTTCTTTTATTTATTTATTTATTTATTTTGAGGCAGAGTCTTGCTTTGCTTGCTTTGTCGCTGGAGTGCAGTGGTGCAATCAGGGCCCATCTTCCAGGCTCAAGCACTTCCCACCTCAGCCTCCCAAGTAGCTGGGACCACAGGTGCACGCTACCATACCCAGCTAAATTTTGAAAACGTTTTATAGAGACAGGGTCTCACAATGTTGCCCAGGCTGGTTTGAAACTCCTGGCCTCAAGCGATCTTCCCACTTCAGGCCTCTATAGTGCTAGGATTACAGGTGTAAGCCTACATATTTGATAAATGTTTTCTGAGTACAAGTCACTGGGTATCAGGTTTCTGCCACCACTTTGAAATAATGACTGTCAAAATCACTTTCATTCCATATTTTCTTTAAGGTAATATTCAGATTAAAAACAGGTAATCTCTTAAATTAAAATATAAGACAACACATATTCAAAATTAAAGTGAAGTTGGGGGGCGGGTGTGGTGGCCCACACCTGTCCGAGCACTTTGGGAAGCCTAGGTGTGCAGATCACTTGAGGCCAGGAGTTCAGGACCAGCCTGGGCAACATGGCAAAACTCTGTCTCTACTAAAAATACAAAAATTATCTGGGTGTGGTGGTGCACTCCTGGAATACCAGCTACTTGGGAGGCTGAGGCACAAGAATTGCTTAAACCTGGGAGGCAGCGGTTGCAGTAAGCAGATATTATGTCACTATACTCCTGCCTGGGTGACAAGAGCAAGAGTCTGTCTCAAAAAAAATTAAATTAAAAAATAAAGTGAAGCTAAATGCAATGGCTCATGTTTGTAATCCCAGTACTTTGGGAGATCACAGCGGGAAGATCACTTGAGGCCAGGAGTTGGAGACCCGCCTGGACTTAGCAATACCCTGTCTCTAAAAATTAAAAAAAAAAAAAAATTAATTCAAAGAAAAAACAAAATTAAAATGTCACTATTTGACGAGACGCTTACCTTATGCTTAAAAAAGTCAAGTTAATTTCACACCATTTTGGCATAAAAGAGGCAAAATAGCCGGGCGCGGTGGCTCAAGCCTGTAATCCCAGAACTTTGGGAGGCCGAGGTGGGTGGATCACGAGGTCAAGAGATCGAGACCATCCTGGTCAACACGGTGAAACCCCGTCTCTACTACAAATACAAAACATTAGCTGGGCATGGTGGTGCGTGCCTGTAATCCCAGCTACTCAGGGGATTGAGGCAGGAGAGTTGCCTGAACCCAGGAGGTGGAGGCTGCGGTGAGCCGAGATCATGCCATTGCACTCCAGCCTGGGTAACAAGAGCAAAACTCTGTCTCAAAAAAAAAGAGGCAAAACAAAGACTGTACTCTTCAGTATTCTTTTAAGTACTTAAAGAAAAAGAACAGCATCAAATTTCTAATATTCTTTCCCCTTAAATTTATTAGGACTCTTATTTTTTAGAACAAATGATAGAATAAGATCTTAAATCAAATGCTTACATAGGCAGCCCTCTCTTTACCACTCACCTTCCTCATCTATCCACTTCATGGTGAAGAGCTGTTCATTGTCAAAAGAACACATGTCTCGAACCTCATTGCAAAGGCCCTCAAAGGAGATGGAAGGTTCAAAATGTGTTATCATGATATCCCTGAAAAAGAAAAGGAGTTTTAAGTGTGAAAATGATTAAAAATAATAATGCTGTATATATTACTGAATGCTTGACAATTTGATGAACTTCGGTAATTTTGTGTGGGTGTCAACATGCATTGCTTCCAGTAAACGATTTCAGTAAAGTAAAAGTTAAAATATCAAGCTGGGGACACTGGCTCATGCACTTTGAGGGGCTGAGCTGGGCGGATCACTTTAGCCTAGGAGCTCAAGACTACCCTGGGCAACATGGTAAAACCCCATCTCTACTAAAAAAAATTAGCAGGAGGCTGAGGTGGGCAGAGGTTACAGTGAGCTGAGATCACACCACTGCACTCCAGCCTGGGAAACAGAGGCGACTCTGTCTCAAAAAAAATAAAAATAAAAACAAAAGAAAACAAAACCAAATACATATACAAACACATACATAATTATACTGTTTTAAATAGTTTTAAAAAATAAAAATAGGGCCGGCACAGTGACTCATCTGTAACCCAGCACTTTGGGAGGCCAAGGTGGGTGGATCACCTGAGGTCGGGAGTTTGAGACAAGCCTGACCAACATGGTGAAACCCCGTCTCTACTAAAAGTACAAAAATTATCCAGGCATGATAGTGCATGCCTATAATCCCACCCACTTGGGAAGCTGAGACACGAGAATTGATTGAACCTGGGAGGTGGAGGTTGCGGCAAGCAGAGATCGTGCCACTGCACTCCAGCCTGGGTGACAGAGTGATACTCCATCTCCCAAAAAAAAAGGAAAAGAAAATAGCTTATCTTAATGACAAAAAAGAACTGCTTGCTTTAAAGCAATCTTTCTTTCAAAGAACCCTCAAGTTTATTAGTATGAGGGCATAGGGTTGAGAGAACGTATTCTGGAATTAAATTATTATTATTAGAAGAAAACTCCATAGAATTTCTCTGTCAAAGAATAAGTGTAGGAGTCTCCTCTCTTGGCTTTGGAGCCCCCCTCCCTCTGTCTCTGCACAGGGGAGCTTCTTCTTTCTTCTCTCTTCTTTCTTGGTTATTAAACTCTCTGCTCCTTAAAACCACTACAAGTGTGTCCTTGCCGTTTTATCCAATTTGCAGGAGACAAGAGCCCTGGTGCTCCTCCACTCTTCGGAGCTGTACCTTCAGAGCAGAGACCAAGGACTCACCAGACAACATACCTGCTCAGCCCTGATCTTGGACTTACAGCCTCCACAACAGACTCTGCTCCAGCTATGAACTTAGGAGATAAAGGAAAAACGCGGTTTTCTTTTTCCAACTAGAAGCTGGACATCCTAAGTGATTCGTTAGAGCAATATGTTTGGTTTTCTCTGTCTGGTTCCAAGTTGAAAGTAGGAACAACAACAACACGAGGAAGCCTGCAATTTTTGACCACGTCCTGATCTCTGTGCTGATCACCGCCTAGCTGGGGGTCAGGGTTCTGTTATCATCTGTGCTCTGTTCACTGTCTGCTTGAATATTCTGTCTCTCTATAGAGGAGAAAAACAATAACCTTCATTATCAGAAACCTCATTTTAAGTTTACTTTTCTGTCTCGGTGTACTTGTACAATCACTTAGCTTTTTAAATATACAACTATGTTTTCTCACTGAGTAGCTACAGCAGCATTATTTTTGCTAGGCTTGAGCTGCTTACTATTTAAAAAATTATTCTTACATTTTTATAATAAAACCTAATTTTAGGCTCAGATGCACATACAACTTAATATTCGTATTACAAAATTAATATTTATAATATATGAACATGTTCTTTTTAAAAAATAGAGAATGTGATGGATTAATCTGATGGTTTTTTTGATAATCACCCCTGGTTTTAAGAATATAACTGTCTAGAGAAAAAAACGAATAGAGCTCTTTGGATATTATCTAGAACTCACTGTATGCCAAGCAATTTTCTAACAACTTGATGGGGTCGGTACTATTTTTATCCCTATTTTACATATGAGGAAACTAATGGAGAGAGAGGTTTTCACATAGCTCACCAAGTCACTAGCTAGGAAGTAGTAGAGCCAGGATTCAAATTCAGCAGAAAAAAAGCATCTGAGAAGCTTCATGCTACTTTCTGATCACTCCCTTACTCTCTAATAGTAAGCATCCACAACGTTCATTGTGCCTCTTTCCGTATTTTATATAATTTCATATAAAAATGTGTTTGTACATGGAAAAAAAAAGGTGTAAAATTATATTTCTTAAAGAGAAAAATTAGTATCACTGGATATCGCCAAAATGTAACTTCCTTATCGAGGTCCACATTTAAAATTAACATATATGTAAACATATTTGTAAACAAAAAGGCTTTTTCATAAATTTTACTTTTCAAAAGCTAAAAAATATTTCTCAGAACATACAAATTCTTTTTTTTTTTTTTTTTTTTTTTTTTAAAATTTTTTTTTTTTTTTTTTTTTTTTGAGACAGAGTTTTACTCTTCTTGCCCAGGCCTGGAGTGCAATGGCACAATCTCAGCTCACCACAACCTCTTCCTCCTGGGTTTAAGGGATTCTCCTGCTTCAGCCTTCCGAGTAGCTGGAATTACAGGCATGTGCCACCACGCCCAGCTAATTTTTTTGTATTTTTAGTAGAGATAGGGTTTCTTCATGCTGGTCAGGCTGGTCTCGAACTCCCAACCTAGGTGATCTGCGCGATTTGGCCTCCCAAAGTGCTGGGATTACAAGCATGAATCACCATGCTCGGCCTGTACAAACACTTTTAAAACATCTGAGTAATCCTTAAAAAGTATAAGTATAAGGCGGACACAGTGGCTCACATCTGTAATCCCAGCACTTCGACAGGCCAAGGAGGCAGATCACTTGAGGTCAGGAGTTCAAGACCAGCCTGGCCAACATGGTGAAACCCCGCCTCTATTAAAGATACAAAAATTAGCATGGTGGCGGGCGCCTGTAATCCCAGCTACTTGGGAGGCTGAGGCAGGATAATCGCTTGAACCTGGGAGGCAGAGTCTGCAGTGAGCTGAGGTCAAGTCACCGCACTCCAGCCTGGGCAATGATAAAGTAAAAGTCCCTTCCAAAAAAATGAAGGAGTTATGCTTTATCAACTGCCACTCCTTAAGTTCCAGGCACTAAAACATTCAAGGGAGTTTTACATAAACACTTCTCTCAGGAATTGCGAAAGCACTATCTTCATTACACTCCACAATCACCAGATCCTTGTTATAGTGCCAAAGCTAAAACTGAACTGCAAAATAAAGATATATTACATTCTAAAGATATAAAACAAATTATGCATGAATGATGTTTTTTCTGGTTTAACGTCAGCAATAGCATAAATGATTTTACCACTGATCTTCAACAGAATAGTCTGCTTTATCACAGACTCCCAAAGTGGCAAATTTAGATATGGTTTTACCTGAATTTTTTGTGAAGCATTTTTAATTTTGCTATTGGGCTTCAGATGACAAACTGCTTTCAATATGCCTATATTCTAAAATATAGAATATATTATAAAGTTTTTCCTTAAGACGAATAATTGCTTTTAAAAATAAATCCCCAAGGAAGAGAGATCCAAGATGGCTGATGACTAGCAGCTCGGGATTGTAGCTCCCACTGAAAGCGCAGAGAACGAGAGGACGCCACTCTTTCAATTTTTGCTGCTCACGCACCAGGTGATTCCCAGCGGAGGAGCCCCAGGGGTCGCCAGCGCGACTCTTGTGGCGAGGTGGTTTTGCCGCTGCCTTGGTGAGGCGGTGCTTGGTGCAGAGTCAGGAAAGCACCATCAATCTTAACGCCGCTGTTTTGGCCAGCGCAGTGGGTTGCTTAGATTTTAGCGCCGGGAATCAACAAGTTGGGCGTCCATTCAGAAACCCAACTATAAAGACGGTAATTATAAAGACCACAGATGGATAAATCTATAACGAAGGGAAGAAACCAGCCTAAAAAGGCTGAGAATACCCAAAATCTGAACGCCTCTCCCTCTACAGGGGATCACAGGTCCTCATCAGCAACAAACAAGGCCTGATGGAGAACGAGTGTGTTTCATTAACAGAAGCAGGCTTTAATAAGTGGATGATAAGAAACCTCTGGGAATTAAAAGAACTTGTTCTAACCCAATGCAAAGCAACTAAGAACTTTGAAAAAAGGTTTGACAAAATGTTAACAATAACACACAATTTAGAGAAGAATATAAGTGAATTAATGGAGCTGAAAAACATAACACGAGAACTTCGTGAAGTATACACAAGTTTTAACAGCCGAATTGATCAAGCAGAAGAAAAGATATCAGAGGTCGAAGACCAACTTCAAGAAATAAAATGTGAAGACAAGATTAGAGAAAAAAAGGATAAAAAAGAACGAGCAAAGTCTCCAAGAAATATGGGACTATTTGAAAAGACCTAATCTACGTTTGATAGGTGTACCTGAATGTGACGAAGAGAATCAATCCAAGCTGGAAAATACGCTTCAGGATATTATTCGGAAAAACTTTCCCAGCCTAGCAAGGCAGGACAATATTCAACTCCACGTAATACAGAGAACACCACAAAGATATTCCTCAAGAAGACCAACCT
>NW_016107602.1:681923-696907 GCF_001604975.1 Cebus imitator
TTTTTTTTGAGACAGAGTTTCACTCTTGTTACCCAGGCTGGAGTGCAATGGCGCGATCTCGGCTCACCGCAACCTCCGTCTCCTGGGTTCAGGCAATTCTCCTGCCTCAGCCCCCTGAGTAGCTGGGACTAATGCCCATGCCAGCTAATGTTTTTTGTATTTTTAGTAGAGACGGGGTTTCACCATGTTGACTAGGATGGTCTCGATCTCTTGACCTCGTGATCCACCCGCCTCGGCCTCCCACAGTGCTGGGATTACAGGCGTGAGCCACCGCGCCCGGCCTTAAAAAATTTTTTTAAATTAGGCATGGTGTAATCCCAGCTACTCAAGAGGATCATTTGAGACCAGGAGTTCAAGGCTGCAGTGAGGCATAATTGAGCCACTGGACTTCAGCTTGATCAACAGAGCAAGAGTGTCTCTAAAAGAAAACACACCTAGCTTTGTATTGTGGATTACTAAGTCTCAATGTTATCATCTGTAAAATGGAGATAATGATATCTGCCTCTGAGTATTAGCATTAAGACTAAATATAAATAAATGCAGCTTGAGCCTGAGAGGTTCAGGCTGCAGTGAGGGAGCTGTGACTATGTCACTGCACTCTAGAGCTTGGGTGATGAAGGAAGACACTGACTCAAAAAATAAAAAATAAATGAAAATAAATGAGTGCAGCCAGGCGAGGTGGCTCATGCCATAATCCCAGCACTTTGAAAGGCCAACGTGGGAGGACAGCTTGGGCACAGGAGTTCAAGACCTGTCTGGGCAACACAGAGAGACCTTGTCTCTATAAAAAAAACAAAAAATTAGCGAGACATGGCGGTACATACCTATAGTCCCAGCTACTTGGGAGGGTGCAGCAGGAGGATTGCTTGAGCCTGGGCAGTTGAGGCTGCAGTGAACCGTGACTACACCACTGTACTCAGCCTGGGTGACAGAGTAGGACGGTTTCTCCAAAAAAAAAAAAAAACTGCAAAATACTTATCACAGTTCATTTTCTTTTGTTCCATTGTTTTTAGTCAAGATTTTTTATATTTAGTATATAACAGTTACCATTTCAAATCAGTGGTGAAAAGACAATCTGTCCAATAATGGTATTAGAATAAATTTTGAAAAAAAAAAAAAAAGGTTGTGTCAGTAAACTATAAATGAATAAATTCACTGAAAAGATAATCACTTTAAAAGTTTCATAATAGGCCAGGCGCAGTGGCTCACACCTATAATCCCAGCACTCTGGGAGGCTGAGGTGGATGAATCACTTGAGGTCAGGAGTTTGAGACCAGCCTGGCCAACATGGTGAAACCCAGTCTCTACTAAAAATACAAAAAATTAGCTGGGTATGGTAGCACATGACTGTAATCCCAGCTACTTGGGAGAGTTACTTGAATCCTGGAGGCAGAGACTGCAGTGAGCCGAGATCATGCCACTGCACTCCTACCTGAGCAACACAGCAAGACTCTATCTCAAAAAACAAACAAAAATTAGCCAGGTGTTGTGGCATGTGACTATAATCCCAGCTACTTAGGAGGCTGAGGCAGGAGAACTGTTTGAACCCAGGAGGCGGAGGTTGCAGTGAGCCTTCTTCATGACACTGCACTCCACCCTGGGCAACAAAGAAAGACTTCGTCTCAAAAATAAAAAGTTGCATAATAGAAGAAAAATAGAATATTTTTAGATGAAAAACACCTAAGATAACAAGTCCAGAAGCCATTAAGGAAATTTTTAAAAAGGACAGATTTGATTACATAAAAATGAAAAACTCCAGCCCAGCAACAGGTTGGAGAAAAGCTGGCAACTTTTACAAAAGGTCAATGTTCTGTCAACAAATTAATAAGAAAAAATAATACAATAGAAAATGAGTAAAATATGAAAAAACAATTGAGAAAAATACAAATTATCATTAATATATAAAAAGATACTTGTAAAAAGTTTCCATTTTTTTGCCAATCCAATTGTCAAAAATTTAAAAGACAGATAACATGCAATGGGAATACGAGGAAGAAGCTTCACTAGTCCTGCTGTGAAGAATATAAATTAAGGCCGGGCATGGTGGCTCACACCTGTAATCCAAGCACTTTGGAGGCCAACGTGGGCGGATCACCTGAGGTCGGGAGTTCAAAACCAGCCTGACTAACATGGTGAAACCCTGTCTTAATTTAAAAAAAAAAAAGTAAAAAAAAGAATATAAATTAAGCTCTTTTGGGAAACAGTATCAAATTTCAAGATAGGCATATCTTTGACCATATTTGCAAGAATATATATTAAATATAAGGTTGCTCCTTCATTAAATAGTGAGCTGATGAAGACAACTTTAAATGTTCATCGATCCAAAAAAAGATTAAACATATTATGGTGGCTGGGTGCAATGGCTCATGCCTATAATTCCTACACTTTGGGAGGTCAAGGCAGGAGGATCTCTTGAGCACAGAAGCTTGAGACTAGCCCTGTCTCTACAAAATATTTTTTAAAATTAGCTGAGCCTGGTGGCATGTGCCTGTAATTGTACTACTCAGGAGGCTGACGTGAAAGGACTGTTTGAACCCGGGGTGGCTGAGGCTGCAGAGAGCCTAGATCATGCAACTACACTCCAGCCTAGGCAACAGAACGAGATTCTGTCTCTTTAAAAAAAACAACTGTAGAACACTATATACCAAATATAAAGAGGTCTGTCTGTCTACCATGGCACGGAAAGATGACCACAATTTTTAAAATCAAGTTGCAGATGCATGTATAGAAATATGAACTCATTAATTAGAAAAATAAAAGGGTATGTCTATATGTGTATGCACATACACATCTATACTTATACCGATATAATATAGAATATCCCAAACTGTTAATGATGGCTAACCCGAGAAAGTAGGAGTGAAACAGCCATAAAAAAGAATGAAAACATGTCTTCTAAGGCAGCACAGATGGAACTGAAGGCCATTATCCCTAGTGAAAGAAATCAGAAACACAAAGCCACATACCACATATTCTCACTTATAAGTGAGAGCTAAACAATGGGTACACATGGACATAAAGAGGGAAATAACAGGCACTGCAGATTGCAAAGGTGGGAGCAGGGTAAGGGTTAAAAAATACCTATAGGGTACAGGTAATTTTCTAGGTTTTACTGTTCACTGTTCAGGAGATGGGTATAGTAAACGCCCAGACCTCACCACTACATGATATAAGCACCTAAGAAAGAACTCTGCACTTGTACCCTTTAAATATATAAAAATAAAAATAAACTAACAAAGTGGGAGTGAGAGACTACAGGGGAACTTTTTTTTATTTTTATTTTTTTATTTTTTAGAGATAGGGTCTCATTTTGTTGCCCAGGCTGGAGCGCAGTGGTTCAATCACGGCTCACTGCAGCCTCGACTTCCTGGTCTCAGGTGATCCTCCCTCACCCTCCCAAGTAGCTAGGATTGCAGGCTAATTTTTTTGCAGAGATGGGGTTTTGCCATGTTCAGCCCAGGCTGGTCTCCAACTCCTGGGCTCAAGCAATTCACCTGCCCTGGCCTCCCACAGTATTGGAATTATAGGCTTGAACCACCACACCCAACCTCGTTCTGGATTTCTGTTTTTAAAATTTAGTTTTAGTGTCTTGCCTTTGGGCTCTGTATTTGGTCACTGGTGGCATTTTTGTTTCTATTATCATTCTCAGCCACATTCCGACACAGGTTAGCTGTCACGCACAGTGCCTGCAACTTAGAGCAGACAGACAATAAATAATTGTTCAGGTCTTTCTGGACCTTTCCACTGGAATACCTCACAAGCACCTAGAACTCAAAACTCAGTGAATTGTTTCAGGCAATGAATTAACTTCTCCCACAAATCTCTTCTACATTCCCCAGTCTCTCTTAAACCTATGAGTTAAAGAACCTATGAGTTGTCCAATTCCCATCACCCCAACAGGCAATCTTTAATTCTATTGATATTACCCTTTAAAATTTCCAATGAATCCATATACTCTTTTCTATCTCCTTAAAATCTCTCACCTGGACTGCTTCGAAAGCCTCCAAATTAGTTTAACCCATCACCAATTCATCTCCCATACTAATTTCAAGTGTTATCTTTCTAAAATGCAAATCTGATCACATATTTCTCTTAAAATTTTCATCAGCCATGTACGGTGGATCATGCCTGTAATCCCAGCACTTTGGGAGGCCGAGGTGGGCAGATCACCTGAGGTCGGGAGTTTGAGACCAGCCTGACCAATACGGAGAAACCATGTCTCTACTAAAAATACAAAATTAGCAGGGCATGATGACGCACACCTGTAATCCCAGCTACTCAGGAGGCTGAGGCAGGAGAATTGACTGAACCTGGGAGGTAGAGGTTGCAGTGAGCCAAGATCGTGCCGTTGCACTCCAGCCTGGGCAAAAAGAGCAAAACACCGTCTCAAAAAAAAAAAAAAATGTCATCAATGAGAAAAAGTCTGAACTCTGCAGTATGACATTCAAGGGTCTCCACAATCTAGCCCCTGTGAGCTTTCTTAGCCGCACGTCTCATCAGTGCTCACTTCACACTTTATATCCTAATAAGGCATGAATATAAGACTAACAACCAAACTGATCTTAATTCACCAAACTTACCATGTAGTTGCTTAATGCCTATAACACCCACCAAACATCATTATTCACCAGGCAAACTCCAATTTGTTCTTTAAAAGCCTCAGACATTTCTTCTAGGAAGACTTCCATCACCCCAAACTCCTCCCCAATATCCATTCCTGCAAATGCCTTACACACATAGTTCAAATGTCACTGTTTATATTGTAACTCTTACATGTCTTTCCCTCCGCAAGTCTCTTAGTTCCTTAAAGGCAGAGCCTTACCTACCTCTATACTCTCTGTGCCTGTGACAGCATCACGTGCCTGGATTATAGTAGATGTTCAACAATATTTACTAAATTCAGTTTGAATAATCTCTGTAATATTTGAAATTTTAAGCAAGACCAGAATTTTAAAAATTCATGTCTAAATTGGGCTTATTTCAATCATTAAAAAACAGACACTCAAGTTGCAAATGGGAGGTGGGAGTTGCCATTGTTAGAAAGCCACCATGAACTATGGACCTCTGGGGAGGATTTTTCTGTACAGAGTTGCTTCTTTCTACTCTGCTTTCTCAGTTTCTGCCTCTTCACATCTTTCATTTGCACATAGTCGGTTCTGGCCTCACCAGACTCTCCCTGCAACTCTTCAGCGTCAGTCACCAGTGCTGACCAATTTCATCTCCATATTATCTTATTCAAACTTCTAAGGATTTTTTTGTATTTGGTTTTGGTTTTTTGGCACCAGGCTAGCATGCTCTACTTTTTTTTCTCTCTGGCCAAGCTATGAATCAGCTGCCCTAGGGTTACGTGCCGTGGCTGATGCTCCAGGACCAATCAGCTAACATCCCCCCAACTCTCAATTCAAGATTCCTCTTGGATTCCCTCAGAACCATTACTAAAGTATATTGCTAAAGCGGCCGGGCACGGTGGCTCAAGCCTGTAATCCCAGCACTTTGGGAGGCCGAGGCGGGTGGATCACGAGGTCAAGAGATCGAAACCATCCTGGTCAACACAGTGAAACCCCGTCTCTACTAAAAATACAAAAAATTAGCTGGGCATGGTGGTGCGTGCCTGTAATCCCAGCTACTCAGGAGGCTGAGGCAGGAGAATTGCCTGAACCCAGGAGGCGGAGGTTGCAGTGAGCCGAGATCGCGCCATTGCACTCCAGCCTGGGTAACAAGAGTGAAACTCCGAAAAAAAAAAAAAAAAAAAAAAAGTATATTGCTAAAATAATCTTGCATTTCTTTCAAAAACAAGTCTTGTCAAGACTTGTTCACAGTGAGAAAAATCCTACACACATCTTCACTGAACCAGCTATTTCAAATATGCAAAGAGTTAACAATCTTTTATTTCTAGATGTGCACAGAAGGAATCCTCTTTATTGTTATTACTGCTTGACAGCAGTGGATTGAAAATAATTTTTACAAGCTTTCTGCAAAAATTTCTGTACATATATAAAGAAATGAGCAGTCCAGATGTTGCCCAAGTCTATCCCATAGTATCAAGTAATTTTGTATACAAATAAGCACATACATCGACAGTTTATCACTAACTAACAAAACCTGTTTCTCTTCCTCCAAACTAATACCACTAGGTAATGATTGAAGGTCACTCACTGAAAACCTTCCATACTAGGGAAAGATGGGTGCAGACCATAAGAAGGGCATCTAAGTAAGACTTGGTGTTCAATAAAATTAAATTTTCAGTGCTATTAATCTCCTGCTTAAAAACTAGAAATTAGCTGGCTGGGCACAGTGGCTCATGCCTGTAATCCCAGCACTTTGGAAGGCCAAGGCGGGTGGATCACTTGAGGTCAGTAATTCAAGACCAACCTGGCCAATGAGGTAAAAATTCATCTTTACTAAAAATACAAATAAAAAAAAAATTAGCCAGGCATGGTGACAGATGCCTGTAATCCCAACTACTTGGGAGGCAGAGTCAGGAGAATCACTTGAACCTGGGGGGACGGAGGTTGCAGTGAGCTAAGATCATGCCATTGCACTCCAGCCTGAGCTACAGAGCAAGACTCTGTCTCCAAATAAATAAATTAATTATATTAAATAAAAACTAGAAAATAATTAAATATTTATTAGAGAGATACCATGTTTTCACTAAGATCAAGTTTAACAGAATAACAACACTATATACATCTTTGAAAGGAGAGGGCTATTTATTCACTTAAAAATGCTGACTATTAAATGAGTCAACATTCACTGGAAAGAAACAGTATTAGAGAAGGGTAGGGGGGCCAAGGTACAGTGGCTCACACCTGTAATCCCAGCACTTTGAGAGGCTGAGGTGGGAGGATCACTTGAGCCCAAGAGTTTGAGATCAGTCTGGATAACACAGTGAGACCCTGTCTCTATTTAAAAAAAAAAAAAGGAAAGAGTAGAGGGATAGAGGGAAAGCTATGTAATAATGGCCCTTCAGAAGATCAGAGAGAAAGAAAACTTTTTCAAATGCAGAATGTTCTTATATTTCTTGGTATAAAGGAAGGATTTTCTATTTTAAAATCAGGTAGGTGTTCTAGTTAGCCAACCTGTTTATTAACTATGCTTGTCCATGACTCATTTTAGCTTCATCTATATTAATGAGCAGCTGACTATGTAATACCACAACCATCAGTTTAGACTATATAAACACATAATCTTAACAGATCTCATTTCAGAGGACAGAAAGTTGATACAATTTAGAGTGCTGATGCTGTCTTTAAATGAGGCTTGAAATGAAGGTACCATTAGAAAGTTTTCATTGAGCAAATACCAGCATACAATAGGCAAGAGGTTATTTGTGCCTCAGCAAAATTTCACAGGTTTAAAAAAATAATGTTACCTTGAATGTCTTAAAAAAATTTTAGTAAAACACTAAAAAAGCTGTATGTCCTTATTCTCTTCTTTTTAATAACTGGAGCAATAAGCCAAGAAAAATTGCTATTTAAATTCATGAAGTACAGCAAGACTTGGATTTCTTCTCAAAGGAGAAGCTTACAATGACTTTCATTTACTAACTAGGCCCATTTACATGTGTCAAACTAATAAAAATGGGAAAATAGAAATAAGCACTAATTTCTTACCTTTCATAGACTCATTGGAGAAGATTATCTCAATTTAATAAGTCAAGAATTTATGTTACTGAAAGCCTTAGGGCCAGGCATAGTGGCTCATACCTGTAATCCCAGCACTTTGGGAGGCCGACTCGAGCAAATCATTTGAGGCCAGGAGTGTGAGACCAGCCTGACCAACATGGTGAAACCCTGTCTCTACTAAAAATACAAAAATTAGCTGGGCGTGGTGGCACATGCCTATAATCCCAGCTACTACGGAGGCTGAGGCAGCCGAACCGCTTGAACCTGGGAGGCGGAGGTTGCAGTGAGCCAGAATCGTGCCACTGCACTCCAGCCTGGATAACAGAGTAAGACCCTGTCTCAAAAACAAACAAAAATAAAATAAAATGATAAAGTGAAACATCTCACTCATCACATTACAGGTAAGGGTTTTTTTTAAAAAAAAAAAAAAAAAGCAAAGGAAGCTTTTTTCTCACCTTGCAAAGTTCATGGCTGAACATCCTCAAGGCAAAATAGCTCTTGTGACAACTACAAACTTTTTAAAAATATCAACACATTTCTTGGTACTGATTTAAAATCAAAATCTTCTTAATCAATTTTAACTGTGTTTAAATACGAAAGTATCATACTGTCCAATATAACTTCCATATACTACCCCTGCATACTGTCAAGCTAATAATAAACAGGCCAGAGGCTTCATGGCAGCAAACTAGTAAGTCCTTACATCAAATCAATATAACATTTAGGGGCTTCGATTTTCTTTGAAATCAAAACAAGAGAGGCAGTTAGAGTTTGCTATCTTCACTGATCCTCTCAGGAATGTAAAAGTATGCACTGCAATTTCAACCTCGCACTGCTTTTTAAAGCAATTTACTTCTACCTGGACAAGCAGTAAGGTAAGCCAAAGAAGCTGGGTTTTGTTACTTCTCAGTCTCCAATCTTTATGGTCACACATCTCACGTTTCTACTGCTCCTAAACATAATTATCTCAAAAAAATTTCAAAACACAACTGAATTCAAAGGAAGGGGGGCACTTTGTGTCACTCATAGAAAATGATTTCACACAATGAACTTAGAACTGGGTTATTTCTTGTAACCATAGTAAGGGAGTGAAGATCAGAGAATTGAAAACTGTGCCTAAGCTAGTCTCCTCACTTTGCAGTATCTCACCCTATTAGGTAGTTCTTGAAACAACACTGAGAAAGAAAGGCTCACAAAAATTTGACTTACATATAATACAACTTGATGAGACATAAGTACCCAGTGCACGTCCCTGAAAACGCATCGACTTGACTCTTAAATATAGCCCTATGTCTAATATACTGGTAGTACAGATGCACTTCGTGAACACAACGGTGATGAAGGTAAATCTAAGAGGACCAGAGGCGTTAGGCCTGCTGGTAATCAAAAGGGCCAGCTAACTGAAGCACTCCCGTTTTCTATGCCCACAGCAAACTGAGTTAACTAAGCCATCATAACTTGGAATTCTCAACTCGCAACCTCAAATACACCCAGACTTAAGGATATAAGGCCCCTACAAAGCTCTCAGTAGACGAGTCGCTCGTCCACACCAGGTGCACCTACTCTATTCCTAGGTTCCTCCTCGGACCCTACTCTGGCCCCCGCATCACTACACCTGGGGGCGCCCCTAGTCCCGCGTCTCCTTGCTTCGCTCCCACCCCCATCACTCCGTCACTCACCCTGAGTCACCGGAGCCGCCCGCCCGCCCAGCCCAACCCGCCCACAACACCTCCAGCCCCTCACCCTCCCCTCCTCCACACCGAGTGGAGCTGGCCTGTCCCCTCCCGCCCACCGCCCTGCCCCAGGAGACTCACCCGCGGTAGTAAGCTTTCACCCGGACCTGGTGGGAATGGTCCCCGCTGCCGCCGCCTGCCACCGTGTGGGACATGGTGCTGCTGTCCCTCTGGGTCGGCATCTCCTCACTCCCCCGCCTCAACGCTGGGGGCCGGGGGGCGGGGGGGCGCTCCGGACGCCGTGGGGGACTCTGCCGCCCGCGCCTGTCCGAGAGCTGCGACCGCCCGCCCACCTACCTGCCCACCTTGCCCGCAGCGCCGACCCAAGGGTCGCCTCGCCCGAGGAGCCGGAACCGCGCGGCTCCTCCCACTGCCCGTAGGCGCCGCCGCCTCCGCCGCCGCACGGGCCCAGGACACCTCCTGCCTCGATCCCTCCCACTTCGCTCGCTCCAAAGGCCCACATTCCGGGGTAGGGCGGGCGCAACCATCGAGCCAACTCAAGGAGCCTCGATGCCGGACTGAACCATCCTTACGGGGGCAGAGAAAGGGGACAGCGGAAATGGGAGACCCTGATCATGGCATCAGTCACGCCCCAGAGGGGTGCTTTCACGCGAGCTGTGATACAGACATGAACATCTCTAGTTCACTAGAAAGTCCCTTCCCTGTCGGGACAATGATAAGGACAAATTATGCGACACCTCACCCTAGCCTCGTAACTTGGTCACGTCTGCGGTCGGCCGACTTGGCACCCGGGATAGATTTGCGTGCAGGTTTCTGGGATTTGGAGTCCTCATGGGATTCTGGGACTTGAGGTTCCTTGCGCCTAGGGTGCCGCGCCGTCCCACTGGTGGAGTCTGTCTCCGCAGCGTGCTCCCTGGAGCTCTAGGAGTGGAAAACCTGCATCCAGCTTGGGCATCTGAAAATACTGGGAATGACTGGGCTTCGTCACGTTCTAGACTTTATTATCTGTTAAAGTCTCCCTCCTATTTGCATAAATCGTCTAAATTATACATGCCTTTTTGGGGAACAAGAATTTGGTTACCTGCTCACTCAGCGTAACCTTTTTTATGAAAATAATTTAATAACATGTGTAACAAATATATTAAAGGAAGAAACAACCAGAAGATATGAAAAACCTATTTTTATTCTTTGGCGGCCCCCATACCTAGGCACTTGTAGACTACTGCCCTTGCATGGAACAAGAGCATAAGGAATAATTACCCAATCAATTCGGTCAATCTAAGAGCATTTCATTCTGTTAAAAATTGGCTTACCAGGCCGGGCGCGGTGGCTCACGCTTGTAATCCCAGCACTTTGGGAGGTCGAGGCAGGCGGATCATCTGAGGTCGGGAGTTCGAGAGCAGTCTGACCAACATGGAGAAACCCGGCTCTAACTAACTAAAAAAATAATCTGCCCGAGGCGGGCAGATCACGAGGTCAAGAGATCCAGACCATCCTGGCCAACATAATGAAACCCCGTCTCTACTAAAAATACAAAAAATTAGCCAGGCGTGGTGGTGCGTGCCTGTAGTCCCAGCTACTCAGGAGACTGAGGCAGGAGAATTGATTGAATTCGGAAAACGGGAAGTTGCAGTGAACCCAGATTGTGCCACTGCACTCCAGCCTGGTGATAGAGCAAGACACTGTCTTAAATAAATAAATAAATAAATAAATCAAACTGGCTTACCAAGGATTAGAAAGAATGGTCCTTGTAGCCTGGTCTCTGATTTTCCTAGGGTCTTGGCTCTGACACATAATTTACACTGCAACTAAAAGTAGCATGCATCCAGCCCCTGCAGCAGTCCTGGTGCTGAAAGAGTTGGAATGATCAAAGAAATAGCTTTCTTTACGGCGATAAAATAGGCTTGGGGAACTGAGTCATCAGTTATATGTGACACTTCAGCATGGTACAACATCATCCAACTGCTACAAACTTAGATTATATGCTCTTACTAAAAATTACGCTTGAGTCAAGCAAAGTGCTACATGCCTATAGTCCCAGCACTTTGAGAGACCAAGGCAGGAGGATCACTTGAGCCCAGGAGTTCAAGGCCAGCCTGGGCAACGTGGCAAGACCCCATCTCTTAAACAAGTGAACAAAAAATTCTCATTGAAAAACTTGGTATCAGGTTTTTCAGCAATTGGAGACCTGCATCAGCGTGTTTAATACGGAACAATTAACTATGGAATATACTAACGGAAAGTTTAGCATGCTTGTGACAAATTTGTAATGCTGTGGAAAAAAGAAATGTACGTCATATAGGGAGTGAAAAATTATAGAGAAATGAAAGGTAAGACATTGGAAATGTTCGTGATCTTGATTCCTTAGCATTTGAAAAATCCTTCTTCATCGGCTTCATAAAATGCTTTGAAGGTGAGCATTGTTTCCAGAGGAGGCTTACTGCTCACTTTGTCAGCTATGAGAATCTGTACATATTGATAATTTGCATCAATACCACTTTATAAATAAGTTTTCTTTCTCTGAAAGATGGAAGCTTTACTTGTGATTATCAGTGAAAGCATGATATTAAATTTTGTAATAGCTTTATTGAGATAGAGTTCACAAGCCAGCTGGGCACAGTGGCTCATGCCTATAATTGCAGCACATTGGGAGGCCAAGGCAGGTCGATCACTTGAGGTCAGAAGTTCGAGATCAGCCTGGCCAACAGGGTGAAAACCTGGACGTACTAAAAATACAAAAATTAGCTGGGTATGGTGGCGAGCGCCTGTTATCCCAACTACTCCAGAGGCTGAGGCACGAGCATCACTTGAGCCTGGAACATGGAGGTTGCAGTGAGCTGAGACCACACAACTGCACTCTAGTGAGACTCCATCCCTGGGCAACACAATGCACAATGAGATTCCGTCCCATTTTGTTTTAAAAAAAGGTAATCCACATACCATGCAATTCACTCATTTAAAGTGTACAATTGGATAGTTTTTAGTAGCTTCACAAAGTGGGGCAACCATCACCTCTAAACCCAGAATATTTTCAGTACCCCAAAAGAAACTGCATATCCATTAGCAGTTACTCCCCACTGTCCTCAACCTCTAGAAACCCATAATGTCTTTTCTGTTGTTATGGATTTTTCTATTCTGAACATCCCTAGTAGAAGGGACTATAGGCGTGCACCACCACACCCGGGTAATTTTTATGTTTTTTGTAGTGCCAGGGTTTTGCCATGTTGTCCAGGCTGGTCTCGATCTCCTGGACTGCCTCAGCCTCCCCAAGTGCTGAGATTACAAGTGTGAGCCACTGCGCCCAGTGAGGTTTTCAGTTTTTGTTTTTTTAATGTCCTTGCCAAGACTTGTTATTTCCCATCTTCTTTATCATAACCATCCTAGTGGTTATGAAGTGGTATCTCATTATGCTTTTGATGTGAGTCTCCCTAATGACTAATGATGTTGGGTATTTTTTCATGTTTCTATTGGCCATTTATATATCTTCTTGGAGAACTATTTATTCAGATCCTTTAGTCATTTTAAATTGGGTTGTCTTTTTTCATTGAGTTGTACGAGTTCTCTCTTTTCTTTCTTTCTTTTCTTTTTTTTTTCCAAGACAGGATCTTGCTCTGTTGCACAGACTGGAGTGCATGGCATGATCACAGCTCTTCAACTCCTGGGCTCAAGCGATCCTCCCACTTCAGCCTCCTGAGTAGCTGGGCCCATAGGCATATGTTAGCACACCCAGCTAATGTTTAAAAAAAATTTTGTAGAGACTAGGTCTTCCTATAATGTCAAAGCTGGTCTTCAACTCCTGGGCTCAAGTGATCTTCCCACCTTGGCCTCCCAAAGTGCTAAAATTACAGGTGTGACCCACCAAGCCTGGCCAGAGTTCTTTATATATTCTGGAAATACATCTCTTATTAGATTCTTTGCAAATATTTTCTCCCACTCTCTGCATTATCTTTTCATATTTTTTAAATCTTTTCATATTTTTGATGGTATTATTCACAGCATAAAAATTTTTAATTTTGGTGAGGTCAAATTTATCTATTTTCTTGTTGTCACTTATGTTTTTTGTTTGTTTATGTGCCAGACTATATGTCACTTATGTTTTTGTGTCATGTCTAAGAGGGCTTTGTGTAATCTAAGATCATGAAGATTTACATCTATATTTCCTTCTAGAAATTTTCTAGTTTAAACTCTTACTTTTTAGCTTATGATCCATTTTGGGTTAATTTTCGTGTGTAATGTAAGTGGTCTAAATTGATTTCTTTGTATGTGGATATTCAGTTATCCCACTACCATTTGTTAAAAAAACTATTTTTCTCCAATTTATTGTCTGCACCCTTGTCAAAAATGAAATGACCAAAATTTAAGGGTTTATTTCTGGAATTCAGTTCTATTCTAATGATTTATCTGTCTGTCTTTCAACAATAATCACAGTGTCGTCATTACTGCGGTTTTTTAGTAACCTTTAAAACAAGGAAATGTGAGTCTTACAACTTTTTTTTTTCTTTTTGAGATGGAGTCTTGCTGTGTTGCCAGGCTGGAGTGTAGTGGCATGATCTCGGCTCACTGCAACCTCTGCCTCCAGAGTTCAAGCGATTCGCCTGCCTCAGCCTCCCGAGTAGCTAAGACTATAAGAGCGTGCAACCCTGACCAGCTAATTTTTGTGTTTTTAGTAGACACGGGGTTTCACCATGTTGGCCAGGATGGTCTTGATCTCTGGACCTCGTGATCAGCCTGCCTCAGCCTCCCAAAGTGCTGGGATTATAGGCGTGAGTCACCATGTCGGGCCCTGTTTTTTTTGTTGTTGTTTGTTTTTTCAAGATTGTCTTGGCTATTCTGGATCCCTTATATTTTCATATGAATTTTAGGATCAACTTGTCAGTTTAAGACAGCTGGCTCAGATTTTAATAATGATTGCCTTGAATCTGTCAATCAGTTTGTGTGATTTTTGTCATGTTAACAGTATTATACCTTCCAATTCATGATTGTGGATAACTTTTCAATTTTTTGGTGGCTTTAATTTGCATTTCTTTTATTCTTAAATATTTTATTCATTTTAATGCTATTGTAAATGAATTGTTTTCTTAGTTACCTTTTTGAATCATTCACTACTACTGTATAGAAATGCAGTTTATTAGGCCGAGTATGGTGTCTCATGCCTGTAATCCCAGCACTTTGGGAGGCCAAGGCTGGCGGATCACCTGAGGTCAGGAGTTTGAGACCAGCCTGGCCAACATGCTGAAACCCCATCTCTTCAAAAAAAATACAAATATTAGCCAGGCATCGTGGCAGGCACCTGTAATCTGAGCTACTCAGGAGGCTGAGGCAGGAGAATCACTTGAACCCAGGTGGCAGAGGTTGCAGTAAGCCAAGATCGCACCACTGCACTCCAGCCTGGGTGACGAGAGTGAAACTCTGTCTCAAAAAAAAAGATATGCAGTTTATTTTTGCATTTTGATATTCTATTCTGCACACTTGCAGAGCTTATTAGGTGAATTCATTAGGATTTCCTGCATATAAGACTGTCGTTTTTAAATACAGATTTAAGGCCGGGCGCGGTAGCTCAAGCCTGTAATCCCAGCACTTTGGGAGGCCGAGGCGGGTGGATCACAAGGTCAAGAGATCGAGACTATCCTGGTCAACACGGTGAAACCTCATCTCTACTAAAAAT
>NW_016107602.1:698042-713023 GCF_001604975.1 Cebus imitator
TTCTTGTGATGACTTTGATTTCAGTTATCAGGGTAACTATTCTTATAGAATTAGTTGAAAAGTATTCCCTCTTAAATTATTTGGGATAGTTTGTGAAGAATTAGTATTAATTCTTATTTGAATTTTTGAGAAAATTTACTACTGAAGCCATGCAGTTCCCACTTTTCTTGGCTGGGCGCAGTGGCTCACTCCCGTAATCCTAGCACTTTGGGAGGCCGAGGCAGGCAGATCATGAAGTCAGGAGATTAAGACCATCCTGGCCAACAGGGTGAAACCCGGTCTCCACTAAAAAACAAAATTATAGCCATGCGTGGTTGCGTGCTCCTGTAGTCCCAGCTGCTTGGGAGGCTGAGGCAGGGGAATCGCTTGAACCTGGTAGGCAGAGGTTGTAGTGAGTTGAGATCACGTCACTGCACTCCAGCCTGGCAACAGAGCAAGACTCCATCTCAAAAAAAAAAAAAAAAATCACACTTCGGGAGGCTGAGGTGGGAGCATGGTTTAAGCCCAGAAGTTCAAGACCAGTTTAGATAATATAGTGAGCCCTCATCCCTATGAATAATTTAAAAATTTAGCCAGGCGTGGTGGCACGTGCATGTGGTCCCAGCTACTCAGGAGGCTGAGGCTGGAGGATCTCTTGAACCCAGATGGTTGAGGTGCAGTGAGCTGTGATCACACCATTGCACTCCAACCTCGGAGACAGAACAAAAGCCTGTCTCAAAATAATAATAATAGTTACTGATTCAATTGCTTTCCTTGTTATAGGTTTATTCATATTTTCTATTTTTTCTTGAGTCAGTTTTGATAGATTGTGTCTTTCTACAAATTGGTCCATTTCATGTATAATTTCTTCACATACAGTTGTTTATAGTATTCTTTAACATTAGGATTTAATAATTCTTAAAAATTATTTTTATTTCTGTGACATTGGTAGTTATGTTCCCTCTTTCTCTTCTGATTTTAGTAATTTGATCTTCTGTATTTTTTTCCTGGTGAGTTAAAATTTATGAACTTTGTTGCTCTTTCAAAGACCAACTTTTGGTTTTGTTGATTTTCTCTATTGTTTTCTGTTCTTCATTTTATTAATTTTTGCTCTAATCTTTATTATTTCTTTCCTTCTTGTTGCTTTTTCTTTTTCCAGTTTATTAGCATGGAAGTTTAAGTTACTGATTTGAGGTCTTTCTTCTTTTTTAATATAGGTGTTTATAGCTATCTAGAGAAATACTCCAAACACTTCTTTAATTGCATCCCATAAATTTTAGTACACTATGTTTGCATTTTCATCCACTTCATAGTATTTCCCATTTTCCCTTGTGATTTTTGTCTTTTTAGAAGTGTGTTGTTTAATATGTGCATATTTTTGAATATCCCAAATTTCCTTCTGTTATCAATGTCTAATTTCATTTTGTTGTGCTCGGAGGACAAGCTTTGTATAATTTCAATTCTCTTAACTTTATTGAACCTTATTTTATGGCTAGCATATGGTCTTCTGGGAGAATATTCCACATGCAATTGAGAAGAATGTGTATTCAGTTGTTATTAGGTCGAATTTTCTACAGATATCTGTTATTAATAAATGTAGTTTATCTTGTTAGTCAAATCTTCTATATCTTAATTGGCCTACTGCTTGCTGGTACTATGTAATATTGAAAGTGCGATATTGCAGTATCCAACTACAATTGTTGAAGACTCTATTTCTCCTTTCAGTTCTGTTAGTTTTGTTTCACTTATTTTAGGACTGTGTTGCTAGGTGCATATAATTGTTATATATTAATACTTTTGAATAAACACTTTTTTCATTATAAAATGTCTCACTTTATTTCTAGTAGCCTTTTGGCTTTTTTGTTTTTATTGTTAAAGATGGGGGGTCTCACTATGATGCTTAGACTGGAATGCAGTGGCTATTCTCAGATGCAATCATAGAACACTACAATCTTGAACTTCTTGACTCAAACCATCCTCCCACCACAGCCTCCTGAGTAGCTGGGACTATAGGTGCATCCCACCACGACTTGCCCAACTTATTAATCTTATTAGGGTTCCCTTGTACATAAGCCAAGTCTCTCTTGCTGACTTCAAGATTCTCTGTTTTTCAACATTTTGCCCTTGACATATCTGGGTATATATTTCTTTGCATTTATCCTACTTAAGTGTTTCCTGAGTTCCTTAGATGTTTGCTTACGTTAAACATTTTCATCAAATTTGGAGAAGTTTTCAGCTATTATTTCTTCAGCTATTTTTTGTTTCTTTTTCTCTTCTATCCTTCCGGTATTCCCTTTATGCATATGTTGGTGCACATAACGGTGTCCCACATTTCCTTAATGCACTGTTCATTTTTTTCCTCCTTTTCCCCTCTCTGTTCTTCAGAATATATTCTCTGATTCTTCTGTCTTCTGCTGGTTCAAATCTCATGTTGAGCCCCTATAGTGAATTTTTTTTTTTTTTTTTGGATGGAGTTTTGCTCTTGTCGCCCAGGCTGGAGAGCAGTGGTGCCGTCTCAGCTCACTGCAACCTCTGCCTCCCAGTTCAAGCCATTCTCCTGCCTCAGCCTCCTGAGTAACTGAGATTACAGAGGCTTGCCACCATCCCCCACTAATTTTTGTATTTTTAGTAGAGACAGGATTTCACCATTTTGTCCAGGCTGGTCTTGAACTCCTGACCTCAGGTGATCCAACGTCCTCGGCCTCCCAAAGTGTTGGGATTACAGTCATGAGCCACCACACACAGTCAAATTTTTAATTTCTGTACTTTTGAACTCTAGATTTTATATTTGGTTCTTTTTTGTTTTAAACTTTATCAATATTCTCTATTTGAGAAAGCATTTTCATCATACCTTCCTTTAATTTTTAAAGCATTGTTTCCTTAAGTTCTTCTAATGTATTTACAGTAACTACTTTGAAGTCCTTATCTGCTAGGTCCGATATCCATGACCCCTCAAGGCAGTTTCTGTGTGAATGGGTCACACTTTCCAGTTTCTTTGTATGGCTTATAATTTTTTTGTTGTACACTGTACATGTCCATTGCAAGAACTCTGGATACTGACCCCTGGCTCCAGGACTTGTTGTCATTGTTGCTGTTTGCTTGTTTATTTGTTTAGTGACTCAACTAGACCAGTTCAGCAAAGTCTATATTCCCTGCAGTGTGCAGTCTCTGATGGTGCTTCTCGGGAAAAATGCAGTTTTGCAATGCACACTGTCACCCTGACTCTCTCCTCCTCCTTCCTCAGGGATGACAGTGGTTTTAGCCAGCTTCTCTTTGACTGTTTTCCTCATCTCCCTGTCAAGTCTTTGGATGGCTTGCCTTTGTTAGTCTCACTCCCAGGTGTTAGCCTCCACTGATTGCTAGCTGATTGCCCCAGTGTTTTTGACATTGTCCTGTAGCATAAATTGCTCCACAGTCTGATCCGATGGTCATTTTTTATTTATAATTTTCACCAGTCGTGATTATTTTACTGGGTAAAATGTCTATTGAGTTCCTCATGTCTTCATTCTGGAAGTGCTCTGACATTAATTTTTAAAGCCAATATGATATAGTTAAAATGGATATAAAGCACAAAGGGTTATGTATACAGGATGATCGGGGCACAGAAATTATGTCATTTTTGGTAACAAAATACTGGAAACTCTTGAGCCGTCTCTTTAGTTTAAAAAAACAGGATTGAGTAAAAGAGTATAAAAGGAACCTTGCATAACATTAATCATATCTTCAAGAAATTTGGTTTCCTTTCTGTAAATTCAGCTCTTTTGCCAAGAAAATAACTGATCAGAATAGGTAGACCTGTATATTCAGTCTTAATTAGCTTTACCAGTATACCATGCAGCCAGGATCAAATATAAAAATGTTTTTACTCTGTTCTTTATATCATCTTTAAAATTTTGCCACTGGCTCTTTGATGACTGTTTCTCAACTGAGAATCAAATGATATAAAATGGGAAGCCAATGGTAGACACTGTGAACAAGTCTCACAGCCCATTTTCTTTCTGCTGTACTTAAAATGGTGCTTACTTAAACCCAGAACTTCACGTAATCTGGCCCCCCCACCCAAGCATTCTTCAGCGGTTACACAGAGCATGTGATAATGTCATAAAAAGGAGAGAAAAGTATTTAACTAGAAGTCTTAATCACTTGAAGGGATTTTGTGATCTTGTGGAGATAAACATTGGGCACCGGGCTGAATTATACTTGCCTTTGCTCACTGTGCTACTTTTAATAGAAGAAAATTAATTAACTGATGCTCATTAATCCCATAGAATTAGGAGATTTTAAATATTTTGGCCAAGGTTCTCTTATTTTATAATCATCAGAGTGCTTGTCCTAATGTGGAGCAAAGAAATAACCTAATTGGAGAATGGTAAATTAAAGAATAAGCAATAGACATGGGTCCTGTGTGATCCTTTTTATTTTATTTTGTTTTTATTTTTTTATTTTTACTTTTGTTTCTACCTGTTTGGAAAACGTATTTATTTATTTATTTATTTGTTTTAAATGCAGAGTCTCACTCTGTCGCCCAGGCTGGAGTGCAATGGCATGATCTCAGCTCACTGCAACCTCTGCCTCCCAGGTTCAAGCAATTCTTCTGCCTCAGCCTCCCGAGTAGCTAGGACTGCAGGCGCACGCCACCATGCGGGGCTAATTTTTTGTATTTTTAGTAGAGACAGAGTTTCACCATATTGGTCAGGCTGGCCTTGAACTACTGACCTCAGGTGATCTACCTGCCTCAGCCCTCCAAAGTGCTGGGATTACAGGCGTGAGCCACCGTGCTGGCCTTTTTTTATTTTATTTTTTTTTTGAGATGGAATTTCGCTCTTGTTGCCCAGGCTGGAGTGCAATGATACGATCTCAACTCACTGCAACCTCGGCCTCCTGGCTTTAAGCAATTCTTCAGCCTCAGCCTCCCTAGTAGCTGGGATTACAGTCACGTGCCACCATGCCCGGCTAATTTTCTATTTTTTTAATAGAGACGGGGTTTCTCCATGTTGGTCAGGCTAGTCTTAAACTCTCAACCTCAGGTGATCCGCCCACCTCAGCCTCCCAAAGTGCTGGGATTACAGGCATAAGCCACTGTGCCCGTCTTTTTATTTTATTCTATTTTATTTTTTTGTTTTCTTTTCTTTTCTTTTCTTTTTTTCTTTTTTCTATTTTTTTTTTTTTTAAGACAGCGTCTCACTCTGTTGCCCAGGCTGGAGTGCAATGGCATGATCTCAGCTCACTGCAACTTCCACCTCCTGGGTTCAAGCAATTCTCCTGCTTCAGCCTCCCAAGTAGCTGGGATTACAGGTGCCCACCACCACGCCCGGCTAATTTTGGTATTTTTTTGTAGAGACAGGGTTTCACCTTGATTTCTGAAATCCTTGATTAAATAAATAAATAAAAAGAGACAGGGTTTCACCATGTTGGTCAGGCTGGTCTTGAATAGCTGACCTCAAGTGCTCCATCCTCCTTGGCCTCCCAAAGTTCTGGGATTACATGTGTGAGCCACCGTGCCCCGCCAATGATCATTTCTTAATGCAGTCATACATTGCTTAATGACAGCAATAAGTTCTGAGAAACTTGTCCATAGGTGATTTCATCATTGTGTAAACGTAATAGAGTATGCTTACAGAAACCTAGATGGTACAGCCTCCTATACACCTATATAGCCTATTGCTTTTAGGTTACATGCTACTATGCTAAATACTGTAAGCAACTGTAACACAATGGCAAGTATTTTTGTATATCTAAACATACCTAAACATTAAAAAGGTAACTCATTGCACTATAATGTTAGGATGTCTACGGCGTCACTAGGCAATAGGAACTTTCAGCTATGAGACCACTGTCCTGTATGCAGTCCATCATTGACCAAAACATCATTATAAAGCATATGCCTATATCATATTAATTGTTTTACTTAACCTTCAGGGCAGAAGCTGTGACCAAAAATGACCAAAACTTATTGGAAGTTTGAACAGCTGAGGTTCACTAGAGAATTCAGGGTTTTTTTTCTGTTAATTAATCTTTTTTTTCTTTTTCTTTTTTTTCCCCGATGCTTTCTCCTGTTAATTAATTTTAATGAATCAGCATACGAACACATGTTCCCCATGTCCCCATGACTTCCTTGCCTCCTTTTTGCCCTTCTTACCCCATCCCCTTCACCAGTCCGTCGATGTTGCTAACTTTATCTGTAAGCCATCTCTGAGTACTCCCTTGACTCCTTTTTTACATTATACAGAGTACTTTTCTACATTATGTATTTTTTATAAGGGAGTACTTATTTACATTAAAGTTACCCAATCTCACTCACACTACAGATGATGACATATAGCAATTTGAGCCTTAATCTGTTTTGCCTTTGAAATATAATTGCTTTATTTCAAATTAATTAAATTATTTATTTATTTTTGAGATGGAGTCTTGCTCTTGTCACCCAGGCTGGAGTGCAGCAGCATGATCTCGACTCCCTGCAACCTCTGCCTCCCAGGTTCAAGCGATTCTCCTGCCTCAGCCTCCTGAGGAACTGAGACTACAGGCACAGCACCCCCATGCCCAGCTAAGTTTTGTATTTTTATTACAGACAGGGTTTCATCATGTTGGCCAGGCTGCTATCGAACTTCTCACCTCAGGATCCACCTGCCTTGGCTTCCCAAAGTGCTGGGATAACAGGCATGAGCCACCATGCCTGACCCTCTACTTTGAATTTGAAGTAATATAAAAAATTAATGTCATATGCTCCCTGACAATCACAGAAAGGGAACCTCATTGATTGATGCCAGTGACACATATCCCTGTCTTTATATACAGAGGACCCACTGGTTATCCTGAAATGTCCACCCTAACTCAATCCCTACCACCCTTGCTTGACTTTGCTTTCCTTCTCTAGAGACTATTGACAAACCAACCTTTGCACCCAGGCTGTTAGGTGTCCATTATCTTCACTCTTTCTCTTCCTCTGTACTCCTACTCTGTGATCTGTTTATACATCACTTACAGTATATATTGCACTTTCATAGTACTTTCTTCTCTTTCCTTTCCTTTTTTTTTTTTGAGATGGATTTTCACTCCTGTTGCCCAGGCTGGAGTGCAATGGCACAATCTTGGTTTACCGCAACCTCCACCTGCCAGGTTCAAGCAATTCTCCTGTCTCAGCCTCCCACATAGCTGGGATTACAGGTGCCCATCACCATGCCCAGCTAATTTTTGTATTTTTAGTACAGATGGGGTTCACCATTTTGGCCAGTCTGGTCCCGACTCCTAACCTCAGGTGATCTGCCCGCCTTGGCCTCCCAAAGTGCTGGGATTACAGGCCTGAGCCACTGTGCCCGGCCTATACTTTATTTTCTTGTGGGCACATCTACAAAGCTGAAACTGTAATTTGTTCATCTCTGTGCCCCCAGTACCTAGCACATAGTAGGTGTTCAATAGTATCTGTTGATGCTGAACAATAGCATTTGCTACATTTTCCTTACCTATAAGACTAGGGTAAAAACATTGTTTACTTAAAAAGGATTTCCTGACGTTGGATTAATTGTTTAATTCTTAAAATGTAAAGTAGGACAAGGTTAATACAGAAAAAAATAGTGAAAGAAGAGTTTTGTTTTAAGGAACCACACAGATGGGGGTTCCATTAACTAGAGGAGTTAACAGTTAAAAAAAAGAATTATAGGCCGGGCATGATGGCTCACATCTGTAATCCCAGCACTTAGGGAGGTCGAGGCGGGTGGATCACGTGAGGTCAGGAGTTCAAGACCAGCCTGACCAACATGGAGAAACCCCATCTCTACTAAAAACACAAAAAATTAGCTAGAAGTGGTGGTGCATGCCTGTAATCCCAGCTACTCGGGAGGCTGAGGCAGGAGAATCACTGGAATCTGGGAGGTGGAAGTTGCAATGAGCTGAGATCGCACCATTGTACTCCAGCCTGGGCAATAAGGGAGAAATTCTGTCTAAAAAAAAAAAAAAAGAATTATAAAACACATATTTAATGAAAGCCACTGAATACTTAAAGAGGTCTAAGAAACCTCAAGATAATTGATTCTTTTTTTGACCTCTGAACTTTTTATTGGCCTCCTGCTCCCAAAGGGTCCCCTGCTTCTATTGGCTTAATGTCTCAGAGCTTTGGTGGCGTTGGTCTCAGACACCACTTTGCCATCCACTGTCTGGCGGGTGGTGGTCTTTTGGATGGTTTGCATGGAATTGCGGCTGTCCGGGGCATCACCAAGATTGAAGTCCTCACCATCTTCCAGCAGGCGGCAGTAGGTGGCAATCTCAGCCTCCAGCTTGACCTTGATGTTCAGCAGGGCCTTGTACTCTTGGGCCTAGCACTGTCCCTCTGCCCAGGTCTGTACCAGCTCTGACTCCAGGTGCAGCAGGATCCCGTTGAACTGTTCCATTTGCAGGGCATAGCGGGCCTCCACCTCCCTCAGGCTGTTCTCCAAGCTGATCTTCGTATTTCTCATGAAGTCCAGGTCAATCTTCAAGGACTGGACCATATGTCTCAGCTCTGTGAGAGTCATCTCAGCAGCTCCAACCTTGGCGGACTGCGTGGGGACCACTGTGGTGCTCTCCTCAATCTACTGAGACCAGTACTTGTCCAGCTCCTCTCGGTTCTTCTGAGCCAGCTCGTCATATTGGGTCCAGATGTCTCCCACAATCTTGGCGAGGTCCTGAGACTTGGGGACATCTACTTCCATGGTCAACCCAGAGCTGGCAATCTGGATTTGTAGGCCTTTTATTTCCTCTTCATGGTTCTTCATGAAGAGCAGCTCCTCCTTGAAAGCCTCAATCTCTGTCTCTAGCTGCAGCTGAGTGATGTTGGTGTCATCAATGACCTTGCAGAGCCCACGAATGTCACTCACCACAGACTGAGGCATGGCCAGCTCTGTCTCATACTTGATTCTAAAGTCATCAGCAGCAGCCGGGCATGGTGGCTCACACCTGTAATTCAAGCACTTTGGAGGCCAAGGTGGGCAGATCACCTGAGGTTGGGAGTTCAAGACCAGCCTGACCAACATGGTGAAACCCCATCTTAAAAAAAACAAAAGTCATCAGCAGCAAGATAGGCATTGTCAATCTGCAGAATGATGCAGGCATTGTCCACAGTATTTGTGAAGATCCGAGCCCTCAGGTCCTCGACGGTCTTGAAGTAACGGCTCCAGTCTCTGATCTGGGGTCCCTTCTTCTCCAGCTGCTCCTGGATTTTGCTCTCCAGCTTCCAGTTCTCGGTTTCCAGGCTCCTTACTCTGTCCAGGTGGGAGGCTAAGTGGTCATTCAGGCTTTGCATAGTCTCCTTCTCGTTCAGCATGCCTCCCATTCCTGCCAGACCCCTGGCCATCCCCGCAGCCAGGCCCCCGACCCCCATGCCGCCCCAGAAGCTGGTGGAGCGGGACACAGATATGCAGGAACCAGAGCCTCCGGCGCTTGCATAGACACTGGCCACAGTGCTGACCAGCTGGGCACCATAGCTGGGCACTTGGATGGAACCCGGGGACCAGTAGTTGGTGGAGAAGGTGGATCACTCTGGAGTGGTGAAGCTCAATCTGCCCGGAGAGGAGAGAGAGAGGACGGGACTCAGGCTTTGCCTACCAAGATAATTGACTCTTACAGAGTCAACTGGTGTCAAGCACTACGCCTTCCCCATTTTTTCAAGAAAGTTACAATCCAGATGTGATGTCAGGTCACATACCAGTAAAGAGAAAAAAATGCAAAATAGTGCCAGCTATGTGCCAGTAAATTATAAATTGCAGCAGCACATAAGTCTACCTCATCTCGTTTGAGAACTCTTCTTCTCGTTTTCTTTGAGAACCCACTTGTGTCTGGCTAGACTAAAAGGCCCAAAGTAGACTAATAAAATGACATGTTGAAAGAGTTTGCACCAAGTGCACTGTCACTAACAACAATCAACCATACATAATGTGTAAGCCACCCTCCAATTTAAAAAGGCAAACCTGTTTTTGTGGACGGCACATTCAATTGAAAATCTAAAACTAGTCCAGGTTTGGTGGCTCACACCTGTAATTCCAGCACTTTGGGAAGCCGAGGCAGAAGGAACTTAAGAGTTTGAGACCAGCCTGGCCAATATGGTGAGACCTCATCTCTACAAAAAAGTGTAAAAAACAAGAACAAACAAACAAAAAACTACCAGCTTGGGCAACATGGTGAAACTCTGTCTCTACAAAAAATAGAAACATTACCCAGGGGTGGTGGCTTGCACCTGTAGTCCCAGCTACCTGGGAGACTGAGGCATGGGAATTGCTTGACCTCGTGGTGCAGAGGTAGCAGTGAGCCAAGACGGCTTCACTGCACTCCAGCCTGGGCTACAGAGTAAGATCCTGTCTCAAAAAAAAAAAAAAAAAAAAAAAGGCTGGGTGCAGTGGCTCATGCCTTTAATCTCAGCACTTTGGGAGGCTGAGGTGAGAGGATCACCTGAGGTCTGGAGTTTGAGACCAGCCTGACCAACATGGTGAAACCCTGTCTCTACTAAAAATACAAAATTAGCCGGGCCTGGTGGCACATGCCTATAATCCCACCTACTCGGGAGGTGGAGGCAGGAGAATTGCTCGAACCCAGGAGGTGGAGGTTGCAGTGAGCCGAGATTGCGCCATTGCACTCCAGCCAGGACAACAAGAGAAAAACTTCATCTCAAAAACAAACAAAACAACAAAAAGAAAAATATTAGACAAGCGTGGTGTGACATGCCTGTACTCCTAGTCCCCCCTGTAGCTCCCCCTTAGGAGGCTGAGGTGGGAGGATCACTGGAGTCGGGAAGGTAGAGGTTGCAGCGAGCTGAGATCCGGTCACTGTACTTCATCCTGAGAGAGAGAATGAGACCCTGTCTCAAAAAAAAAAAAATATATATATATATATATATAAACCTATTTTAATAGTATCCATTTCAAGATGAAACTGGGGTAAAACAAAAAGAAAAAAAAAAAAATTGTATCCCCGCTACACCCACTCACCCACCTCCACAATGGCCTCCTTCAATTCACGAGTTCTCTCCCACCCCCTCTGGAATAAACGCCTCCCCCCAGCAAAGTTGCTAACTCCTTCCCCCACACAGAACACTAACTCATTTTCTCCACCACTTCCGCCTATTTCCTAATGGATTCAAGCGCTTTCATACTGAATTTCTGCTGACCTTGAATTAAACTAAACCATATACTATTTTGGGTCACAGATAAATCAGGGGGAAAGTAGAGCTCACAGTCTGTGATGATTCTCTGGCTGCCTAATCACATATACAATGTCAATGGGAATAGCACTCTAGAGATAAAGCTGCTTTAGTTCACCTGCACCCTGTGCCTTCCACCGTGACCCAAGCAGGAGATATTTTACTGAATTGGTATGGCTTCCTATTCTGGATAAGAATAACAAATTAGGCTCTTTTCCGGTTAGCGCGGCAGAAGTCATGAGCAGCAAAGTCTCTCGGGACACCCTGCACGAGGCGGTGCGGGAAGTCCTGCACGGGAACCAGCGCAAGCGCCGCAATTTCCTGGAGACCGTGGAGTTGCAGATCAGTTTAAAGAACTATGACCCCCAGAAGGGCAAGCGTTTCGCGGGCACCGTCAGGCTTAAGTCCACTCATCGCCCCAAGTTCTCCGTGTGTGTCCTGGGAGACCAGTAGCACTGTGACGAGGCCAAGGCCGTGGATATCCCCCACATGGACATCGAGGCGCTGAAAAAACTCAACAAGAATAAAAAACTGGTCAAGAAGCTGGCCAAGAAGTATGATGCATTTTTGGCCTCAGAGTCTCTGATCAAGCAGATTCCACGAATCCTCGGCCCAGGCCTAAATAAGGCAGGAAAGTTACCCTCCCTGCTCACACACAATGAAAACATGGTGGCCAAAGTGGATGAGGTGAAGTCCACGATCAAGTTTCAAATGAAGAAGGTTTTATGTCTGGCTGTGGCTATTGGTCACGTGAAGATGACAGACGATGAGCTTGTGTATAATATTCACCTGGCTGTCCATTTCTTGGTGTCATTGCTCAAGAAAAACTGGCAGAATGTCCGGGCCTTATGTATCAAGAGCACCATGGGCAAGCCCCAGTGCCTATGTTAAGGCACATTTGAATAAATTCTATTACCAGTCAAAAAAAAAAAAAGAGAGAGAATAACAAGTTAGGAAGCCCTCTATGATTAAATCATCCCAGGGCTCCATACAGTGAGCCTTTTTTTTTTTTTTTTGAGACGGAGTTTTGTTCTTGTTGCCCAGGCTAGCATGCAATGGCACGATCTTGGCTCACTGCAACCTCAGCCTCCTAGGTTCAAGCGATTCTCCTGTGTCAGCCTCTCGAGTAGCTGGGATTACAGGTGCCTGCCACCATGTGCAGCTAATTTTTGTATTTTTAGTAGAGATGGGGTTTCTCCATGTTGGCCAGGCTGGTTCTGAACTCCTGACCTCAGGTGATCTGCCCGCCTTGGCCTCCCAAAGTGCTGAGATTACAGGCGTGAGCCACCACCCCCGGCCGCACTGAGCCTTTTAAAGCAAAGTTCCCATTGTCATTAGGAGGCAGGAATCCTACCTTTTAAGTTCTTTATGGCATATAGAAAATTATAGGAACTCAACAAATATTAAATTAGCCTATGGTTTATGTACACTTGAGTATTAAAATGAATTTTATTGTGATAGGAGGGAACCCAGCAACAACAAGCAAGCAGAGCAAGTCTTTATTTTCTGCTTCCCTTGTTAATTTAAAGCTGTGAACTGGAAAGTTAGTTCAGCCTGCCCAGTAGTCCATGTCCTCAAGTCAAACACAACTCTTAGGTAAGTGACTCTCGTTTTATGTAACTCGAAATCTTTCAACCAGAATCATGGAATGGTAGAAATGACTAGCTGGAAGTTACTCTATGTGGCCTATGTCAGTCCTCTCATACTTCAGTAAGTATACAAATAAGGTGGGGATTTTTTTTTTTTTTTTTGAGACGGAGTTTCACTCTTGTTACCCAGGCTGGAGTGCAATGGCATGATCTCGGCTCACTGCAACCTCCGCCTCCTGGGTTCAGGCAATTCTCCTGCCTCAGCCTCCTGAGTAGCTGGGATTACAGGCATGCGCCACCATGCCCAGCTGATTTTTTGTATTTTTAGTAGAGACGGGGTTTCACCATGTTGACCAGGATGGTCTCGACCTCTTGACCTCGTGATCCACCCGCCTCGGCCTCCCAAAGTGCTGGGATTACAGGCGTGAGCCACCGCGCCTGGCCTAGGTGGGGATTTGTTAAAGTTCCAGTTCTGATTTAGGTCTAGAGTTGGGCCCCAGATTCTGCATTTCAAACTAATTTTCACGTGATGATGTTCATGTATCGATTACAGTTTGAGGAGCCAAAAATCTAGGCTAACTCCCTCACTTTATAAATGAAGTCCAAAGAAGTGAAATGATTCAGTTATTTTACATCTGTTTCTATTGTTTTTTCATTCATTACCATAATTTAGAAATAGCATACTCACGCCTGTAATCCAAGCACTTTGGAGGCCAAGGCTGGTGGATCACCTGAGGTCAGGAGTTCAAGACCAGCCTGACCAACATGGTGAAACTCCATCTTAAAAATAAATAAATAAATAAATGAACAACAACAACAAAAAAAAAATAGCATAAATTTGAAACAGGAACTGATTGCTGGGAATTTAGAAAAAAATTGTAAGTTCACAAAATTTTTAGTTTTGTTATTTATTTTTTTTATTTTACATAATCTAAAAACATACTAATAGCATGTGCTGGATTCATTGTTACACGGGTGTCACCTTAACCCACAATAATTTGTTCTTATCATAATCAGTTAATAGGTTCACTGTATTTCCACAGATGCATGACAGTGTACTGAGTATCATATCATGATATACTCATCCTTTCTCATTCCGCTACCTTTTGTTTAATCTTAATTTTATAGTTTAACTCAAACAGTTCCAGAGATTCTATTTATGTTTGGCAAAGAGGCTAGATTATTCCATTATTACAATAGGAGGCTTGATTATTCCATTTCTTTCCTCCATCTCACAACTAACTAGGAAGCAAGCTTGAGATAAAAAGAGAAACATCCAGCCAGGCGTGGGTGCGCACCTGTGGTCGGAGCTACTGGGGAGGCCAAGTGGAAGATCGCTAGAGGATTGGAGGTTGAAGCTGGAAGGAGCAATGATGGTACCACTGCATTCCAGCCTGTGCAGCAGAGCAAGACCCTGTCTCTAAAGAAAAAGGAGAGAGAGAGAAAGAGAGAGAGGGGGACAGAAAAACATAGGATGTCTTTATTTTCTGACCCAGTAATTTAAAATTACAGCTCAGAGTTCCCTTAAGAGTTAGTTTAATTTGCTGAGTTCTTGGGAGAATTCTACCGATTTTTTTTTTCTGAGACAGTTTCTCTCAGTCACCCAGGCTGAAGTGTAGTGGCACGATCTTGGCTCACTGCAGCCTCCGCCTCCCAGGTTCAAGCAACTCTCTTGTCTCAGCCTCCCGAGTAGCTTGGATTACAGATGCATGCCATCATGCCCAGCTAATTTTTGTATTTTTTTGTAAAGCTTGGGTTTTATCATGTTGGCCAGGCTGGTCTCAAGCTCCTGAACTCAGGTGATTTACCTGCCTCAGCCTCCCAAAGTGCTGGAATTACAGATGTGAGCCACCATACCTGGCCCTGCCAATCATTTTTTAAAAAATCATTTTAATATAGTTTTAAAACTTTTCATAATAATATTAAAAAACACTTAAACATATATGTACATATATCTTAGGCCTCTGGTCTCTCCATTCCTTTAGGAAAGCAAGTAGTGAATCACTAGAAAATGTCCAAATGAGAAAATGTTTCTCTTCTAGAGGCTGTCATCCTAAGTGATCTAAGAGTAAACTGCCTTACCTCTCTATGGGATGGGGGAACCAAATGAAACCTAGGGTTAACAGTTTCTGCTGGGCGCGGTGGCTCACGCCTGTAATCCCAGCACTTTGGGAGGCCAAGGCGGGTGGATCACGAGGTCAAGAGATCGAGACCATCCTGGTCAACATGGTGAAACCCCGTCTCTA
>NW_016107602.1:715571-723082 GCF_001604975.1 Cebus imitator
TGAGGCAGGAGAATTGCCTGAACCCAGGAGGCGGAGGTTGCGGTGAGCCGAGATCATGCCATTGCACTCCAGCCTGGGTAACGAGCGAAACTCCGTCTCAAAAAAAAAAAAAAAAAAAAAAAAAACAGTTTCTTATTTTTAAAATGAATTGTCTGAATGCACAAATAATATTGAGAAATGTCTGCTGCATATCTATGGGATGCAAGCCTCTATAGGTCATATAATAAATTGTAAAATTCTATTTCTATTCCTGGGTCTAGTTGGAGTAGTCTACTTGGATGGCCACACATAAAACTGTGATAAATCAAATAGCATTTCAAGATTATATAATAATCCAAAGCAATAGAACAATACAAAATAAATTGCTACGTTTGTGGAAGAGCAAGGAGGATCTATAGAAATTAAGAGAAAGAAGTGTTCCAATAGGGTGGAGGATTTTAAAAAATAGTCTCAGATAGAGTTATCTCAGAAGATGAATGTGGTATGAAGCAAAAGCAGTTGTCTTTCATCTGGAAAGGACTTTTATCAGAACTGAAAAAAATGCTTTATCAATAACTAGCTGAAAGAATCCTTTGTTAACTTGTAATAGTCTGAATGTAATTTCAAGGACAGCTGGGACCCTGTAGCAATTTTACATGAGATAGACTGCTATTTAGCCTTTTAAAGTCTGCTTTTCAGCACTGGAAAATGAGAGGGTTGATGATCTCCAAGATCCATTCCAGTCTAAGATGATTAAGTTCTGGGACCCCCTTGAAAACTTTTGGTTTGAGAAATTCACTGAATTGTCAGCTTCATGTATAAAGCTTCCCCAGCACCTTTCAGAGTCTATGACATTTGGTATGTCTTGATTGACATTAGGAATCTCCAATCAGCTTTTCATTCACTGAACACATTTATTGCAGGGTTATAGTGTCATAGTCCCATGCTAGATGTGGAGCTAGGAAAATAAGTGTCGACATTTATTTTAAAACATGGGATATGCCCGGGTGCAGTGGCTCACACCTGTAATCCCAGCACTTTGGGAGGCCGAGGCGGGTGGATCATGAGGTCAAGAGATCGAGACCATCCTGGTCAACACGGTGAAACCCCGTCTCTACTAAAACTACAAAAAATTAGCTGGGCATGGTGGCGCGTGCCTGTAATCCCAGCTACTCAGGAGGCTGAGGCAGGAGAATTGCCTGAACCCAGGAGGCGGAGGTTGCGGTGAGCCGAGATAGCGCCATTGCACTCCAGCCTGGGTAACAAGAGTGAAACTCCATCTCAAAAACAAACAAACAAACAAACAAACAAACAAAAAAACATGGGATATATTAAAGATGTTGAGAAAGAGAAAGTAAAAAGAAAAATTGAAAGAGAAAAAAACACATAATAAAGGTCAAGATAATTCAATGGAGGGAAATAATACTTTTACTATTGTTTTTAACAAATGATGCTGGGACAATTTTATGTGCACCTACAAAAGAGTAAAATTGGACCCCTACCTAGGTCATGTACCAAAATAACTGAAAAAAGAGTTAAAGAGCGAAAACTAGAAGCCTAGTTTTATAATTTTAGTAGTAAGGATTAAAATTATAAAGCTTTTTAGTAAGGGATAAAATTATAAAACTCTTAGAAGAAAACATAGTAGTAAATCTTTGCGACCTTGAATTAGACAATGGTTTCTTAGATATAACACCAAAAGCACAAATAAAAAGAGAAAAAAATAGGTAAATTGGACTTCAAAGAACACCATGGCGAAAGTGAAAAGTTATCCCACAGAATGAGAGAAAACATTTAGAAATCATATGTCTAATAAGGCACTACTATCCAATGTATACATCTCTGATTACTAAACAATAGAAAAGACAAATAATATCTCACTGTGGTTAAAGGATTTGAACTGACATTTCTCCAAAGAAGACATACAAACGAGCAATAAAAATGTTAGTCATCAGGGAGATGTAAATAAAATCACAATGAGGTACTACTTTCCACCTGTTAGGTTGGGCTATACTCAAAAAATGGACATTTAGTTATGTCTATCTATCTGTCTATCTATCTACCTCAATAATTATATATACCTCAATAAACCTGGGGTGGGAATGGGAAGATGATCAATAGCAAATGTTACCTGATATGCAAAAATTGGAACTCTCATGCATTACTGGTGGTAATATGAAGTCATACAGCAGCTTTGGAACACAGTTTTAGTTTCTCAAGATGTTAAACATGGAGTTAGCATAGGAACCAGATATACTCCTAGGTATGTCTCCAAGAAAGTTAACAAATGTCTGTACAAAATGTTGTGCACAGGTTTTATAATAGCTAAAAAGCAGAAAAAGATCAGGCATGGTGGCTCACTCCTGTAATCCCAGCACTTTGTGAGGCCGAGGCAGGTGGATCACCTAAGGTCAGCAGTTCGAGACCAGCCTGGCTAACATGGTGAAACCCTGTCTCTCCTAAAAATACAAAAATTAGCCAGGCATGGTGGCACACTCCTGTAATTCCAGCTACTCAGGAGTCTGACGTGAGAGGATCACTTGAACATGGGAGGCAGTGGTTTCAATGAGCCAAGATTGCACCACGGCACTCCAGCATGGGTGACAGGATGAGACTCCATCTCAATTTTAAAAAAATGTTATGTAGGCCAGGCACGGTGGCTCAAGCCTGTAATCCCAGCACTTTGGGAGGCCGAGGCGGGTGGATCACGAGGTCAAGAGATCGAGACCATCCTGGTCAACATGGTGAAACCCCGTCTCTACTAAAAATACAAAAAACATTAGCTGGGCATGGTGGCGTGTGCCTGTTATCCCAGCTACTCAGGAGGTTGAGGCAGGAGAATTGCCTGAACCCAGGAGGTGGAGGTTGCGGTGAGCTGAGATCGCGCCATTGCACTCCAGCCTGGGTAACAAGAGCGAAACTCTGTCTCAAAAAAAAAAAAAATGTTATGTAAGTAGAAAAAAAACAAATGTCCCTCAAATGATAAAAGAATAAACAAAACGTCTTATATCCATACAATGGAATAATATTCAGCTGTTAAAAGGAAGAAAGTACTGAAATATTACAATGTGCCTGAACCTCAAAAACATTAAACAGAGTGAAAGAAGCTAGATACACAAGGCTATTTAATGTATTATTTCATTTATATTAAATGTCTAGAATAGGCAACTGCATAGAGACAGAAGCAAATTATAGTTGCCAGGGGTTCCAGGAAAGGTGAAATGGAGAATCACTACATAATGGGTATAGGGTTACTTTTGGGGTGATGGAACCATATGTTCTGGAATTAGATAATGGTGATGGTTGCTGTTGGAAACAGATGCTTGGTGCCACAAATAAAATTCAGCGGTGAGACAAAGGATTTCTCAGCAAAGCAATTTTTACTTTTTTACTTCCTGCACTGCAGAAAGAGTACCCTTGCTAGCCATCTTGCCATAAGAGTACAATGAACAAAGGAAAAGCAGACATGTTTATCCCTTATGATTTGGGGTCGTCCTTACTGCTGTGTCTGATCTCCATTGGACCCAGACCTCACAATCTAAACTAAAACCTGATTGGCAAACAACTTAAAACTTTTCTAAACAGGTAAAAAGCAATGGCAAGCTGGGACATGCCTGTGAGCACATCCAGCACAGATATCTTGGTTAAAGTACAAGGACAGAATATACTATGTGCCTGTAAGCATGTCTAACAGCTACATAGGTCAGGGCTTAATAAAGAGTTATTAGCACACTTACGATTTATTCTTTAACAAGAAAGAAAACTTTCAAGAGTAACTTTTCTACTTCCCACAGTTGCACACGAAGTGAATATACAAAAACACCACTGGGTTGTACACTTTCAGCAAATGAATTTTATGTTACGTGAATTATGTCTCAATTAAAAAAACACATGGTATTATTAGACAAATAAAGATGGAGTATTATGGAGAAGCTAACTCCAAATGAGGGAAGTTACAAAAGCTAAGATAAGAAAGTGATGAATAGAATCTGAATGATAATGCCAGATGAAGACAGTGGGTAGAAAGATCGTACAGAAAAGGCTATATTTGGACTTGCCACTAGTAAGCTAGTCTTGCCACTTACTAGCTGTGTGACCTTGGACAGTTTACTTAATCCCACTCGCATGACTATCCTCATCAGGAAAATAGAGGATAAAATTATAGAAGTCCCCACTTATCTGAGGGGGTGGTTCCACCCTCAGTGGATCCCTGAAACTGTGGATAGTACCATATATATATTACCCTTGAATTTCTTTTTCCTTCTACACAATTTTACAGATAGAAGATTCATTCTTACCGTAGATCTTAGCAACATCAGCATAGGATTGTGTTTTTCCTTATTAGGTCAAGAACTTCCACCTTTTCACTTAAGGAAAGCATTTTATGCCTTCTCTTTGGCATATCTGAGTTGCCAGCATCACTACCATTGTGCTTTGGGACCATTGTTAAGTAAAATAAGAGTGACTTGAAGCACAAGCATTGGGGTACCTTGATAGCTTATCGGACAACCAAGATTGCAAGTGACTCATAGGGAGGTACTGTAGGCAGGGTGGACATTCTGGACAAAGGGATGATTCACTTTCTGAGTGGGTCAGAACAGGATAGCATGAGATTTCATCACACTACTCAGAATGGTGGGAAATGTATGAATTGTTTATTTCTGCCATTTTCCATTTAATATTTTTGGACTGTGTGTGGTTGACTGTAGGTAACAAACTGCTGAAAGAGAAACCTTTGATAAGGGGTGGCTAGTATACTTACTTCATGGAATTGCTGTGCAAATTAGATGGTCTATTGTATATGGAGCACCCAATACTCCGATACGTATTCAACAAATGTAGCCTTCTCTTTCTCCCCTCAATCTCTTTTTTTTTTTTTTTTTTTTTTTTTTTTTTCAGATGGAGTCTTGCTCTGTTGCCCAGGCTGGAGAGTGCAGTGGCATGATCTCAGCTCGCTGCAACCTCCACCTCCTGTGTTCAAGCGTTTCTCCTCCCTCAGCCTCCCGAGTAGCTGGGACTACAGGCACCCACCACCATGACCAGCCAAGTTACGTTAGCCACATTGGCCAGGCTGGCCTCAAACTCCTGACCTCAGGCGATCTGCCCCCCTCGGCCTCCCAAAGTGCTGAGATTACAGGCATGAGTCACTGCACACGGCCCGCTCAATCTCTTCTTATTTCTCTTTTAGGTGGAATTAATGGTAAGCATAAAGGCAGAGCAGTGAAAAGGACTCACTTGCGAGAAATTCAATGACTAAAGTATGAAGGCAGTTGGAAGCAGAGGAAAGCTGGAAGATGTTTTTGAGTAAAAATGCAAAGGCTCTGTAAGCCATTTGTTTGTGTCATCTGTGATTTCTTTCAGCAGTGCTTTCTAGTTCTCCTTGTAGAGATCTTTTACCTCTTTCATTAAGTATATTTCGGGTATTTCAATTTTTGCAGCTGTTGTAAAAGGGGTCGAGTTAATGATTTGACTCTTGACTTGGTTGTTGTTGGTATACTGATTTGTTTATAACGATTTTGTAACCTGAGACTTCACTGAATTCGTTTATCCTATCTTGGAGTCTTTTGGAGGAGTCTTTAGGGTATTCTTTTTTTTTTTTGTATTTCCTTCTACTGCAAATCAAGGGTGTTCTAGGTATACAATCATATCAGCAGCAAATAGCAATAGTTTGACTTCCTCTTTTCCAATTTGGATCCCCTTTATTTCTGTTGTCTGATTGTCCTGGTTGGGACTTCCAGTACTACATTGAATAGAAGTGGTGAAAGTAGGCATCCTTGTCTTGTTCCAGTTCTCAAAGGGAAGTGCTTTCCACTTTTCCCCATTCAGTATCATGCTGGCTGTGGATTTGTCATATATGGCTTTTATCATTTTGAGATAAGTCCCTTCTATGCCTAGTTTCTTGAAGGTTTTTAATCGTAAAGCGATACTGGATTATATCAACTGCTTTTTCTACATGTATTGAAATCACCATATGGCTTTTGCTGTTAATTCTATTGATGTGATGTATCACATTTATTGACTTGCATATGTCAAACTATCCCTGCCTTCCTGGGATGAAACCCACTTGATCATGGCGTATTTTTTTGATGTGATGTTGGATTCAAATAGCTAGTGTTTTGCTGAGGATTTTTGCATCTGTGATCATCAGGGATACTGGTCTTAAGGGTTTCTTTTTTTTTCTTGAGATGGAGTTTTGCTCTTGTCACCCAGGCTGGAGTACAGTGGTTATCTCGGCTCACTGCAACCTCCACCAGCTGGGTTCAAGCAATTCTCCTGCCTCAGCCTCCTGAGTAACTGGGATTACAGGCATGCACCACTACACCCCGCTAATTTTGTATTTTTAGTAGAGACACATTTTCTCCATATTGGTCAGGCTGGTCTCGAACTCCTGATCTCAGGTGATCTTCGCGCCTCAGCCTCCAAAAGTGCTGGGATTACAGGTATGAGCCACTGCGCCTGGCCAAGGGTTTCTTTTTTTTTTTTTTTTTTATGTCCTTTCCTAGTTTTGGTATCAGAGTGATATAGGCTTCATAGAATGAGTTAAATAGGTTTCCCTCTTTTTCAATCTTTTGGAGTAGTTTCAGTAGGATTGGCACCAATTCTACTTTGAGTGTCTGGTAGAATTCAGCTGTGAATCCATCTAGCCCTGGGCTCTTTTGTTGCTGTTGGCAATTTTTTTGGGGAGTGGGTGCTGTGGTCTCACTCTGTCACCCAGGTTGGAGTGCAGTGGTGTGATCTCAGCTCACTTTAACCTCAACCTTCCAGGCTCAAGGAATTCTTTCACCTCAGCCTCCCAAGTAGCTGGCACCACAGGTATGTGCCACTATGCCTGGCTAATTTTTTTGTATTTTTCGTAGAGATGGCATTTCACCATGTTGCCCAGTCTGGTCTCAAACTCCTGAGCTCGGGCGTCACCCACTTTGGCTTCCCATAGTGCTAGGATTACAGGCATAGCCACTGCACCCGGCCGGCAATTTTAAAATTACTGATTCAATCTCACTGCTTGTTATCGGTCAGTTCAGGGGTTCTGTTTCTTCCTGATTTAATCTAGAATGGTTGTATGTTTCCAGGAATGTATCTGTTTCCTCTAGATTTTCTAGTTTGTGTGTACAGAGGTGTTTATAGCAGTCCAGAATGATCTTTTGTGTTTCTGTGGCATTGGTTGTCATGTCTTCAGTTTCATTTCCAATTGAATTTATTTGAATCTTCTCTCTTCTTTTCTTGATTAATCTGGCTAACGGTTTATACATTTTGTTTATCTTTTCAAAGAACCAGATTTTTGTTTCATTGATGTTTTTTGTTGTTTTTTTTTGTTTCAATTTCTACTCTGATCTTCGTTATTTCTTTTCTTCAGCTAGCATTGGGTTTAATTTGTTCTTATTTCTCCAGCTCCTTGAGGTGTGACATTTTGAGGTAGGCATTTAGTGCTGTAAGCTTTCCTCTTAGCACTGCTTTTGCTTAACTCAGAAGTTTTGGTAACTTAGCATCACTATTATCATTTACCTCAGATAATTTTTTTTTTTTTTTTTTTT
>NW_016107602.1:723671-725952 GCF_001604975.1 Cebus imitator
TTTCATTAAAAATATCACAAGTTATTTAGCTTGTTTCTGTTGTTGCTATTTATTTATTTGTTGAGACAGGGTCTGGTTTTCTTGTTCAGGTTGGAGTATAGTGGCATGATCACAGCTCACTGCAGCCTGAATCTACCACACTCAAGCGATTGTCCCACTTCAGCCTCCTCAGTAGCTGGGATTGTGGGCATGCATCACCACTGCAGGCTAATTTTAAAATTTTTTCGTAGAGACAAGGCCTTGCTGTGTTGCCTAGGCTGGTATTGAACTCCTGAGTTCAAGGGATCCTCCTGCCTCAGCCTCCCAAAATGCTGAGGTTGCAGGCGTGAACTGTGTCACCTGGGTGTCCTTGCTTGAGTCTGTCTTATCTGATAGAAGAATAGCTACTCCTGCTTGCGTTTGTTTTTCATTTGCATGGAATACCTTTATCCACTCTTTTATTTTGAGTTTATATGAATCTTTACGTGTTATACAAGTCCTTTGAAGACAGCAGATATTTGTTTGCAATTTTTAAACCCATTCTGCCAATCTGTATCTTTTAAGTGAATCATTTAGGCTATTTACGTTCAACATTAATATTGAGATTTGAGGCTGGGTGTGCTGGTGGCTCACACCTGTAATCCTAGCACTTTGGGAGGCTGAGGTGGGTAAATTGCTTGAGCCCAGGAATTTGAGACCAGTCTGGGCAACGTGGCAAAACCCTATAAAAAAAATAAACACACACACAAAATTAGCTGGATGTGATGGTGTGCACCTATAGTTCCAGCTACTCAGGAGGCTGAGGTAGGAAGATCACTTGAGCCCAGGAGGTGGAGGTTACAGTGAGCTGAGATTGTACTACCGCACTCCAGTCTGGGTGACAGAGAAAGACTCTGTCTCAAAAAAAATGAATAAATAAAAATAAAAAGAATAAAAAATAAAAGGCTGAGCATGCTGGCTCACGCCTGTAATCCCAACACTTTGGGAGGTAGAGATGGGAAGATCACAAGGTCAAGAGATCGAGACCATCCTGGCCAACATGGTGAAACCCTGTGTCTACCAAAAATACAAAAATTAGCTGGGTGTGGTGGGAGACGCCTGTAATCCCAGCTACTCAGGAGGCTGACGTAGAGAATTACTTGAACAAGGGAGACAGAGGTTGCTGTGAGCCGAGATTGTGCCAATGCACTCCAACCTGGTGACAGAGTGAGACTCCATCTCAAAAAAAAAAATTGAGATGTGAGGTACTGTTCCAGCCATCATGTTATTTGTTACCTAGATACTTTATTTTATTCATTGTGTTATTGTTTTATATGCCCCATGAGTTTTATGCCATCAAGAGGTTCTACTCTAGTGCATATCAACCTTTTGTTTCAGGATTTAGAACTCCTTTTAGCATTTCTTATTGGGCTGGTTTGGTGATGACAAATTCCCTAAATATTTGTTTGTCTGGAAATGATTTTATTTTTTCTTTATTTATGAAACTTAGTTTTGCTACATACAAAATTCTTGGCTAGGTTGGGCATGGTGGCTCATGCTTGTAATCCTAGCACTTTGCAGGGCCAAGATGGGCAGATGGGTTGAGTTCAGGAGTTTGAGACAAGCCTGGGCAACATGGCGAAGCCCCATCTGTACAAAAATACAAAAATTAGCCAGGCGCGGTGACATGTGTCTGTAGTCTTAGTTACTCAGGAGGGTGAGGTAGGAGGATTACTTGAGTTGGGGGGAGGTTAAGGCTGCAGTGAGCCATGATCATGTCATTGCACTCCAGCCTGGGCAACAGAGTGAGACTCTGTCTTAAAAAGGAAATTCTTGCCTGGCTCAGTGACTCACAACTTTAATCTCAGCACTTTGGGAGGCTGAGGTGGGTGGTTCATGAGGTCAGGAGTTTGAGACCAGTCTGGCCAACATAGTGGCGTGTCTCTACTAAAAATACAAAAACTTAGCCGGGTGCTGTGGTGTGCGCCTGGAATCACAGCTAAATGGGAGGCTGAGGCAGGAGGATTGCATGAACCCGGGCGGCAGGGGTTGCAGTGAGCTGAGGTTGTGCCATTCATTGCACTCCAGCCCTGGCGACAGTGAAAGATTCCACCTCAAAAAAAAAAAAAAATTTTGATTTGCTACTATTTTTTTTTTTTTTGAGACAGAGTTTCACTCATGTTACCCAGGCTGGAGTGCAATGGCACAATCTCGGCTCACCGCAACCACAACCTCCACCTCCTGGGTTCAGGCAATTCTCCTGCCTCAGCCTCCTGAGTAGCTGGGACTACAGGCACGCACCACCATGCCCAGCTAATGTTTT
>NW_016107602.1:728277-729705 GCF_001604975.1 Cebus imitator
AAAAAAAAAATTTGATTTTAGAGTATGAAAGAGAAAGCAAGTCTACTGTGTCATTCAAATTTACAGGCTATACTGAAATCTTGTCTTATTCAACCAAATATTCAAGTCTTCATTCTCTCAACAAGCATTTAAAGCTGATTGAGTACTACGCATATTCAATCGTATTTATTGAGCAAATCTAGATGAAGGAAGACCTTGATAAAAAGTTAAAAAGAGAAAAAAGGTGCATAGTGGTGAGTGCTTGTAGTTCCAGCTATTTGGGAGTCTGAGGCAGGAAGGTTACTTGAGTCCCAGGATTTCAAGGCTACACTGAGCTCTGCTGATGCCTATGAGGAACCACTACACTCCAGCCAGCCTGGGCAACATAGCAAGATTCTGTCTCTAAAAAAAAAAATTAAATGAAAAAAAGAAAAAGGGGACTTTTTAGACTTTACATTAGACTTTTTAAGACTTTACAACAATCATGGTTTGTACTTTAACATGTTGTGAAAAGAAAAAAAAGACTTTACAACAATCGTGTGACGTATTATCATCCTCTTTTTTCTTTACATTGTAATACAAAACTTGGGCCAGGTGTGGTGGCTCACACCTATAATCCCAACACTTTGGGAGGCTGAGGCAGGTAGATCACCTGAGGTCAGGAGTTTGAGACCAACCTGACCAACAAGGTGAAATCCGTCTCTACTAAAAATACAGAAATTAGCTGGGTGTGCTGGCAGGCGGCTATTCCTGCCAGCTACCCTTTTGTTTTTAAGTATTCCCAGCTACTCCTGGGGCTGAGACAGGAGAATTGCTTGAACCCAGGAGGCAGAGGTTGCAGTGAGCCGAGATCATGCCACTGCACTCCAGCCTGGGTGACAGAGTGAGACTCCATCTCGAAAAAACAAAACAAAACAAAAAAACAACTTGAAGTAATTAAATTATTTACCCAAGGTGGCTCATTTGGTAAAGGAGTGAGCTCAGCATTTAAATCTAGGTCTGCTGGTCTTTCATCTCATCACATTGGATCCATAAGAGCAATTGTGGTCCAGTGGAGGCATACAACAGTGTGTGTGCTCTATTAACTACTCTGAAAGAACCCCGTGCAGGGTGGTCAGTGATGTAGAATAGTGGTTCGAAAACTTTTTCTCTAAAAGGCTAGATAGGGCCAGGTGCAGTGGCCTATGCCTATAATCCCAGCACTTTGGGAGGCCAAGGTGGGCAGATCACCTGATGTCAGGAGTCATGACCAGCCTGACCAACATGGCGAAACCCTGTCTCTACAAAAAATACAAAAATTAGCTGGGCGTGACGACTTATACCTGTAGTCCCAGCTACTTGGGAAGCTAAGGCAGGAGAATCGCTTGAACCCAGGAGGCAGAGGTTGTAGTGGGCTGCGATCGCACCACTGCATTCCAGCCTGGGCATCCTGATACCTGGTCTCAAAAA
>NW_016107602.1:731095-733174 GCF_001604975.1 Cebus imitator
TGTTGACCAGGATGGTCTCGATCTCTTGACCTCGTGATCCACCCGCCTCGGCCTCCCAAAGTGCTGGGATTACAGGCTTGAGCCACCGCGCCCGGCCCCGCCTCACTATACTTCTATACTAAATGGGAATCATGATAATTATACCACAGAGTTATTATGAAGATCAACAAATGAGTCTTATGGAAATCCTTCGCACTTTACAAAAGGCAATACAAATGTTAGCTTTGTTGTAACAAAGTGAGCTTTGAAATGTTTCTAAAAAACAATATTATTCTGGCTTGGTGCGATGGCTCATGCCTGTAATCCCAACACTTTGGGAGGCCGAGGCCGGTGGATCACGAGGTCAGGAGTTCAAGATCAGCCTGGCCAATATGGTGAAACTCCATCTCTATTAAAAATAAAAAAATTAGCCAGGCATGGTTGCGTGCACCTGTAATCCCAGCTACTAGGGAGGCTGAGGCAGAGAATTGCTTAAACCTGGGAGGTGGAGGTTCTAGTGAGCCAAGGTCCAGCCTAGGTGACAGTCTAGGTGACAGGGCTAGACAAACAAACAAACAAACAATACTCTTCTGATTGTACCCAACATATGTCTCATTTTAAAAAGCAGTCTGTTCGAGGTAACATTAGGGATATAGGACCTAGATATTTAAGCGAAAGGGGGATTAAAAAGAACAATTTTGGCCTATGTATTTCAAATATACCTTTGATTTATGCATTTTCCATGTTTATGCCTAAGACTGTGCTTTCTCCACTTTTGTTTCTCTAAACAAAATACTTTCAGCAATATCAATGTATAGTTGATTCTTCAAAGTTTTTTTTTTGTTATTTATTTTTTTTGAGATGGCGTTTTGTTCTTGTCGCCCAGGCTGGAGTGCAGTGGTGCCATCTCTGCTCACCGAAACCTCCACTTCCCAGGTTTAAGCGATTCTTGTGCTTAAGCCTCCCAAGCAGTAATCCCAGCACTTTGAGAGGCTAAGGCCAGAGGATCACCTGATGTCAAGAGTTCAAGACCAGCCTGGCCAACATGGTGAAACCCCGTCTCTGCTAAAACTATAAAATAATTAACCAGACATGGTGGTGAGTGCCTATAATTGCAGCTACTTGGAAGGCTGAGGCACGAGAATCGCTTAAACCCAGGAGGTGGTGGTTGCAGTGAATCAAGATTACGCCACTATGCTCCAGTCTGGGCAGCAAAGCGAGACTCCATTTCAATTAAAAAATAGTTTAATAACGATATATGAGCAAGCCAGAAAGAAAGAAAAAGCAGTAATATTTTAAAGCATCTACAAGGACTTTTTTTTTTTTTTTTTTTTGAGATGGAGTCTCACTCTGTTTCCCAGGCTGGAGTGCAATGGTAGAATCTCACTGCAGCCTCCATCTCCCAGGTTCAGGCAATTCTTCTGCCTCAACCTCCCAAGCAGCTGGGATTACAGGCAGGTGCCGCTACACTTGGCTAATTCTTGTATTTTTAATAGAGACAGGGTTTCATCATGTTGGCCGGGCTGGTCTTGAATTCCTAACCTCAGGTTAACTGCCCGCCTCGGCCCGCCAAAGTGCTGGGGTAGCAGGAGTAAGCCTCCCTGCCTGGCCTACAGGGACTTTTTAAAGAAGAATTTCTCAATGAATTCTAGGAGTTGCAGTAGATAGTACTGCCATTAGGGAGACAAGGTAAAAAAAGATGTTATCAGATGGGAAAAGGAGGCAAATGGACAATTTAAGCTCACATAGATATGAAGTGTTCTTTTCCCTTCCTTAGGCACATCCTGGAATACAGGATTTCTAAGATTAAGTATACTTTTCATTAGACCATATTACACTTTTTATTTTTTTTAAATAGAGACGAGGTTTCACTGTGTTGGTCAGGCTGGTCTCAAACTCCTGACCTTGTGATCTGCCGGCCTCATCCTCCCAAAGTGCTGGGATTACAGGCATGAGCCTGGCCCATATTACACTTTAAGATGGATTTATATCAATACTGCGTTCTCAGTTCTTGAATTTATTGTGACTCCATCATCTCACAAAATGCAAAACGAGACGTTTATGGTTTGTATGCTTTTTTTTTTTTTGTAAAGAGTGGTA
>NW_016107602.1:734514-737506 GCF_001604975.1 Cebus imitator
CCCAGGCTGGAAGAGCAGTAGTGTGATCTCAGCTCACTGCAACCTCCGCCTCCCGGGTTCAAGCGATTCTCCAGCCTCAGCCTCCCGAGTAGCTGAGATTACAGTCGCGCGCCACCACGCCCAGCTAATTTTTATATTTTTAGAAAAGATGGGGTTTCATCATGTTGTCCAGGCTGGTCTCGAACTCCTGACCTCAGGTGATCCCCCCTCCCCCCCAACCCCCCCCTCGACTCCCCCCACCCGCCTCGGCCTCCTAAAGTGCTGGGATTACAGGCGTAAGCCACTGTGCGTAGCCCAAATTTTTTATTATTGTTATTTTTTTGGTAGAGTCAGGGTCTCGCTTTGTTGTCCAGGCTGGTCCTGAACTCCACGCGTCAAGTGATCCTCCTCGCCCTCCCAAAGTGCTGGAATTACAGGTGAGCCACCGATCCCATAGATATTTAAAAAATTTTAACAATCTAAGAACTTTTTATTTCTTTATTACAGACCCCTCCCCAAGAGGAATAAAATCCTGGACAAGAGAAAGCGAGGGGCTGGTGAGGAGACACTGGTATCTAAGTTGGGGAAATCTGGTCACTGAAAGTGTTCTGAAATCAGGTGTTCCAGAGAGAGCAATTCCCGAGGTGGGCGTGGGCGATTGGAAGCCCACGTGACCTCGGGCGCCGCGGGCTGTGTCGACCCCGCCCCTCCGTCTGCCCCTTCGCCTGCCGCTGGGGGGGCGCATGCGCAGCCCACGTTAGTGATGGAGGAGAGAAGATGGCGGAAGCGGAGTGAGTGACTTGATGGTGACTGATGTCGTAATTAGGGGGGGCGAGTTGGGGCAGCGACACGTCCCCCAGGGGAAAGTTCAGGGCTCTTTCGCGGGCAGTGTGGGGAAAGAGAGACTCGAGACCGGTCTTACCGTGGAGGAGCCTGTTCAGCCCGTGTCGGGGGGCGGAGGCGAACTCCAAGGGTCCAGTTACCCTCCAGGCAGAAGCGCCCGTTCTGCCGTTAGGTCCCGGATCTGCGCGGCCCTGCGCGCAGGGTCACTCTTGGGGCCCCGGCAGCTGGGGTTTTCCGGGGAACGAGCCCGAGTGGGCTCCTCAGGCGCTGTCATTCCTGCAAGTGGGCCCCGCGGGCAGCCTTGTTACGGCTGCCTGCGCGGGGGCCCGCGGAGGCTGGGTAGGGCAGGGCGGGCACTGCCAGGCCTCCTTCGCCTTCGTCTCCCGCTCCGGCGCCACCCCACTCCTCCTCAGCGGGAGAACCCGAGACGTGGGGCTGCTCGCCGCCCTCGTACCGGAGGCTTGCAGGAGGTGTGCCACCGTGGGCCTGAGAGCGGCGGGGGCTGCTGCAGGTCTGGTGAGGCCGAAAACACCCTGAAAGGAAGACCTTTCCCTCGAGTTTCTGGCTGCAGCGTTGCTGCCTCACAAGCGGGCCACATTCTTGTGTGTCGGTGTGACGGTATGCTTAGCGACTCAAGAACTTACTGTTTCCTGGGTAGGCCTCTTGTGCACCAGAACTGCTGGCTGTATTTTGTGTTTAGGTATTAGTATGCCCAAAGACGGTGGAGTTACCAAAATTGTTCTTTTGTGCCAGGCCTCAAAATGCAGTGCGATGGTTTGGCCAGTTCCACTCACCGATGTTTAGTCTTATGCCTAGAATTTGGATTCTCTGTGACCATTTTTGGTTAGTAGTTAGAACTGTTTACCATATTGTTTGGATTGGAGGGCATGATTGAGCAGATTAACACTTTAGAAAGACCAGAGTCTAAGCTGGCTTTTTGCATGTCACTGGTACATGATACGGTAGTATTATGACAGGCAGCAGTTTAGTAAAAAATTTACCACTAATACTTTATAATGTTGAACAGTTGTTTGATGCTGTGATTTGATGATTGGAAGGCAGTTTGAAAAAAAAAAAAAGCATAAAAATGTATGCATTATTAACTAATCCAAAAAAGTAAGTGAGGAGTCAGCTTTCTTCCTGACGGTTTTCCTTTCACTTTTCATCTTAATTTCTTTATTTGTGGCATGGTCTCACTGTCGCCCAGGCTGGAGTGCAGTGGCACGATGGTAGCGCAGGCAGCCTGGACCTCCTGGGCTCAAGCGATTTTCTCACTTTGGCCTCCCAGGTTGCTGGGGCCACAGGCCTGCACCACCAGGCCTAATTTTTTACTTTTTATTTGTAGAGACAAGCTTTCCCTGTGTTGCCCAGGCTGGCCTTGAACTCCTAAGCTCAAGCAGTCCTCTTGCTTTGGCCTCCCAAAGTGGTAGGATGACAGGTATGAACCACCACTCCAGGCCCCCACTTTTCCTCTTACTAAATGGGTTTTTTCAAAATTTTCTTCTTTTTTTTTTTTTTTACATTTGGTTCTTCAGAGAATATAAATACTGTTTACATACATAATATAGAACAAAGAAAATTTGTACTTTAAAAAGCAACGCTATGGGAGTAGTATATGTGTACCAATTAGTGCCAAAGTCATTTCTTGTTTCCACGGAATAGAAGGTGTTCTTGTTGCATTTTTGTCAGTGCTGCTAATGTGGGTTAGGTGGGATTTAGTTTCTCAGAAGAAAAGAAAAGGGAGGGGAAGATAAGAAAAGGGAGATAAAACCAGTATAATCTTTTGTGTGCTTTTCACCTTCGAGATACATTTCTGACCCGACAAAAATAACTGCTGTTCTGGTTTCTAACAATATGGAGATCCTTAGAATTGACTTAAAATGCTTGAATTTGGCCGGGTGCGGTGGCTCACGCCTGTAATCACAGCATTTCGGGAGGCGGAGTCGGGCGGATCGTGAGGTCAAGAGATCAAGACCATCCTGGCCAACATGGTGAAACCCTGTCTCTACTAAAAATACAAAATTTAGCTGGGTGTGGTGGAGCACGCCTGTAGTCCCAGCTGCTCAGGAGGCTGAGGCAGGAGAATTGCTTGAACCCAGGAGGCGGAGGTTGCAGTGAGCCGAGATTGTGCCACTGCACTCCAGCCTGGTGCCTGGTGAGGAGCAAGACT
>NW_016107602.1:737546-739662 GCF_001604975.1 Cebus imitator
AAAAAAAAGCTTGAATTTATTCAAATACAGATTCTGTATTTAGTGGAATTTTGTACCACAAGTGAATGTAAGATTATAATATTGGAGGGAAAAGATTTGAAAGTCTGGCATAAAAGTGTATTTTACTGTCCATGCATGAGGAAGTGACATAATTTATATTTTCAAAATCTGGAGTAATTCTTTGTGAAAAAGATTTTGTAAGGATGTGAGAAGTTGCTGTTAACTGCTTCTCTGTGTTCTTACAGAAATTTGCTTGTAAGTATAACTCAGTTATTAGAAGGAGTAAGGACAGTATTGTTGACTGACTAGGGGAAAAGCCAGCGTGAGTTTAAAAAAAAACTACTTTTTAACTTTTTTTTTTTTTTTTTTGAGACAAAGTCTTGGTCTGTCACCCAGGCTGGAGTGAAATGGCATGATCTCGGCTCACTGCAACCTCTACCTCCCAGGTTCAAGTGATTCTCCTGCCTCAGCCTCCCAAGTAGCTGGGATTACACGTGCCTGCCACTACACCCGGCTAAGTTTTGTATTTTTTGTAGAGATGGGGGTTTCACCATGTTGGCCAGGCTGGACCTGAACTCCTGACCTCAGGTGATCCTCCTGCCTCGGCCTCCCAAAGTGCTGGGGTTACAGGCATGAGCCACTGCACCTGGCACTTTTTAACTTTTTTTTAAAAAGAACTTATTTTTTAAGCAAAGTATATATGGTATACGAAACTAAGCTAGTTAACATGAGTCCTTAGGCATTCTGTTCTAATGTGTAAGAATGACTTTACTTTGTAATTAGTGTGATCAAAAGAATGTAAAGAAATGTTTTAAAATACTCTGACACTGCTTACATTTTTATTTTCCTAGGTAGTTTAGTATTCTCTCATCACCTGTTTTGGTTTAAAAAAAAAACTTTCAGTAATGCAAAGATAAACTTTTGGCTATGCTTTATCTGCGTTACATATTCTGAATCATTTGAATTCAAATGTAATAGGTATTAACTATTAAATTTGCTCCATATATGTGAAGTATTTTCTCTTGTAAGTGCTTATAGTGACTATATGCTGGCTCTATTTTATGAGGGCTTTCCTAGCAATTTAGATTACTGCTGATTATTTCTTTGAAATGAATATTCTTTAAAGCTCGTAAGAGAATGCTTTTACCGATACAAACCCTTTGTGTGACCTGCCAGATTTAAGGACCATAGTACAGTTATGGATAGTGAACCAAACCCTGGAACATCTGTGTCAACCACAACCAGCAGTACCACCACCACCACCATCACCACTTCCTCCTCTCGAATGCAGCAGCCACAGATCTCTGTCTACAGTGGTTCAGACCGACATGCTGTACAGGTATTTCAGCTGTAATAATGGGTAGTCTGAGACTTAAGATGTCATATTACTTTTTGCTTAAGCCACACTTACGTACTGTTTCATATCCTCAAATGTACAGTTAGAATTACTAATGTTTGAGTCAACTGTCTCAATCCATTTTGTGTTGCTATAACAGAATACTGAGACTGGGTAATTGATAAAGAAAAGAAACTTATTTCTCACATTTCTGAAGGCTGGGAAGTCCAATATGAAGGTGCTGGCATCTCACAAGGGCCTTCTTGTTGCCTCGTTCAGTGGTAAAAGACTAGAGAGCAAGATATCAAATTTGCAGTCTCAAGCCCTTTTAAAATCTCCTTTAATCTATTCATGTGGGCGGAGTCCTCGTGGCCTAATCACCCCTCAGGCATCCCACCTCTCAACACTGTGGCATTGGAGATAAAGTTTCCAACACATACTTACTGGGGGACACGTTCAACCACAGGAACAATCAGCAACATTAATTAATAATCATACTATTGCCTGGCGTGGTGGCTCATGCCTAGAATCCCGACACTTTGAGAGACGGCATGAGCTCAGGAGCTGGGAGACCAGCCAGGGCAACATGGTGAAACCCCATCTCTACAAAAAATACAAAAATTAGCAGGGCGTGGTGGCATGTACCTGTGGTCCTAGCTACTCAGAAGACTGAGGTGGCAGGATTACCTGAGCCCCAGGGGTTGAGGCTGCAGTGAACTGTAATCACACCACTGTACTCCAGCCTGAGTGACAGAGTGAGACCCTGTCTCAGGGGGAAAA
>NW_016107602.1:741042-746823 GCF_001604975.1 Cebus imitator
TTGAGATGGAGTTTTGCTCTTGTTACCCAGGCTGGAATGCAATGGCGTGATCTCGGCTCACTGCAACCTCCGCCTCCTGGGTTCAAGCAATTCTCCTGCCTCAGCCTTCCGAGTAGCTGGGACTACAGGTGCGTGCCACCATGCCCAGCTAATTTTTATATTTTTAGTAGAGATGGGATTTCACCTTGTTGACCAGGATGGTCTCGATCTCTTGACCTCGTGATCCACCCACCTGGGCCTCCCAAAGTGTTGGGATTATGAGCCACCTCGCCTGGCCTGATGTTTTTTACCTTTCTCTGAGGCAAGGGATATAGGGAAGAGGATTTAGATCTTTTTTTTTTTTTTTTTGAGATGGAGTCTCGCTTTGTCACCCAGGCTGGAGTGCAATGACGCAATCTTGGCTCACTGCAACCTCTGCCTTCCGGTTCAAGCAATTCTCCTGCTTCAGCCTCCTGAGCAGCTGGGACTACAGGTGCCACCAGGCCCAGTTAATTTTTGTATTTTTAGTAGAGATGGGGTTTCACCATATTGGCCAGGCTGGTCTTGAACTCTTGACCTCGTGATCACCTGCCTTGACCTCCCAAAGTGCTTGGGTTGCAGGTGTGAGCCACCCCGTGCTTGGCCAGGATTTAGATCTTTAAGCATATAGGTGATAGTTTTTTTCATTGTTGTTTTTTTGTTTGTTTTTGACAGTCTCTTTCTCTCTGTTGCCCAGGCTGGAGTCCAGTGGCACGATCACCACTCACTGCAGCCTCGACCCCTTGAGCTCAAGTAATCCTCTTGCTTCAGCCTCCTGAGTAGTTGAGACTATAGGCACATGCCACTATGCTTGGCTAATTTTTGTATTTTGTAGAGAGAATCTCGCTGTGTTGCCCAGGCTGGTCTTGACCTTTCTGACCTCCTGCCTTGGCCTCCGAAAGTGCTGGGATGAGCCACCACGCCTGACTGATAAGTGATAGCTTAATATACCGTTTTGTTCTCTAGTTTTCAATTAAGCTGCATAGATTAATAAAAAGGAAATAGAAAGCTATGTAGATGTAGGTATATCTCATTAATAGCACTAACTCTTGTTCTTAGGAGACCATAGAATTGCTTCTCCCAAAATGCAATCAAATCAATATTTATTGAACTACCTAAGTAATTCTTTAATCTTCCAGCTTTGTTTTTCAGTCCTGGGAATTCTCTTCACCCTCCTTGGGCAAATTCGAATTTATAATAAATAAGAACAATGTGCTGTACCTACAACTTGTATTTACTCAGTGTTATGAGTATAGCATTGAATGGTAGTGAAAGACTGCTGACAACAGAAAAAAATGACTATACTGTGACAAAAATATGTATCAAATAGATTGTTATTTCAGTTTGATCTTAGAATTTTTTTTCCATGTAACTGCCAAGTCCAATGATTTTAGAATTTTGTTATGGAATTAGAAGAACAAATAGAGATTGATCTGACTAAAAAAGATATATTGTTATAATTCTGAATCACTTAATCTGGCCTATAGTCCCCTGCAGGTAGGGGTCAAAAGCTCCCATTGATTTTGTGATAGAAATTTGTATCAGGCATAGCAGTCTGTAGCTAGAGAGATGAGATGTTAACACATGAAAGTAAACAATAACACAGAAATATGCTTTCTTGAAATTTAGATAAAAGGATTACGGTTCAAGATGTCCTGATTTAGACCCTTAAGCTAGAGGATTATGGCTCTATTACTTCCTTAGCTCTTTGAAAACTCTGATTTGATGCTGAGATCAGGATCCTGTGCTGTTTCAGAGTCACAGGAAGCAGCACACTATGACTTTTGGATGTGGTTGTGTAGGATTGACTTATCCCGACTTACCATTTAGACAAGTGTAGGAATTTTCTCTGATTTTAGTAGAGTACTTGACATTTCTATATTTATTTATGAAGTTTCAGGCTCAGATTTTACATTTTACTAATATTCACAATAATTAACACTTTTTTAAGGAATTTTTTTTATTTTTTCTGTTTTTTTTTTTCTTCTCTTTAGTATCCAAGCCTCCATTACCTGAAGCATAGGAATTTTTTTTTTTTTTTTTTTTTTTTTTTTTTTTTTTTTTTTTTTTTTTTTTTTTTTTTTTTTTTTTGAGACGGAGTTTCACTCTTGTTACCCAGGCTGGAGTGCAATGGCGCGATCTCGGCTCACCGCAACCTCCGCCTCCTGGGTTCAGGCAATTCTCCTGCCTCAGCCTCCTGAGTAGCTGGGATTACAGGCATGCGCCACCATGCCCAGCTGATTTTTTGTATTTTTAGTAGAGACGGAGTTTCACCATGTTGACCAGGATGGTCTCGATCTCTTGGCCTCGTGATCCACCCACCTCGGCCTCCCAAAGTATTGGGATTACAGGCGTGAGCCACCGCGCCCGGCCAGGAATTTTTTAAGTAAGAGTAGTTGTATTCAACATTGAAACAAAACAGGGTATTTGACATTTAAAAAATTTCTAAAAATAATTATTAATTTTCTAAAATAACTATAATTATTTTATTTTTACTTTTTGAGACGGAATCTTGCTCTGTTGTCTAGGCTGGAGTGGAGTGGTATGATCTCTGGTCACTGCAGTCTCTGCTTCCTGGGTTCAAGCAGTTCTCCCACCTCAGCCTCCTGAGTAGCTGGGATTACAAGGTGCATGCCACCACGCCGGGCTAATTTTTGTATTTTTAGTGGAGATTAGGGTTTCATCATGTTGGCCAGGCTGGTCTTGAACTCCTGACCTCAGGTGATCTGCCTGCCTTGGCCTCCCAAAGTGCTAGGATTACAGGCATGAACCACCGTGCCCAGCTGCTTTATCATTTTATGTGATAATTAATAAATATCAACTCATTGTAAGGTATTCAGACATTTATAGAAAAGTATGAACTAGAAGCTAGTTCTCTTTGAAAGTTTTCTTGTGTAGTGTTTCAAATATTTTAATATAAAAATGATACATTATATACTGTTTTGTAACCTACTGTGTTTTTTTTGTTAGTAAATATAGATCTGTATCAACAACGTGTAGTTTTCTAGTTTATAGTGGCTGCTAGTTACATGTGGCTATTTACATTAAAATTTAAAAAGTTCAATTTAAAATTTAACTTATTTAGTTGCACCAGTCACATTTTTAGTAGGCACATGTAACTAGTGGCTCCTGTATAGGACAGCACTGATTGACATTACTGTTTGTAATGGCTGCATGGTAAAGGTATATCTCTCCACACCCAAGCCCTGAATTCTACCAAGTTTTATCCAAAAAGCTTATGCCAACTTAAATTTTTACTAGCAGTACGGGAGTATTGGTTTCCCCAGTTAGTAGTATTTTTTTAAATCTTTATCCATCTGAAAGTTGGAAAATAGTATCTTGTTTTAATTAGTAAGTTTTTGACTACTGATGAGATTGAAAATCTTTTGACATGCTTATTTGGCCTGTCTTTTGTGAACTGTCCACTGGGTTTTTGTTTTTGTTTTGGAGACAGAGTCTCACTCTGCTGCCCAGGCTGGAGTGCAGTGGCACAATCTCAGCTCACTGCAGCCTCCGCCTACTGGGTTCAAGCAGCTCTCTTGTCTCAGCCTCCCAGTAGCTGGGAATACAGGCACAGGCCACCAAGCCCAGCTAATTTTTTGTATTTTTAGTAGAGATGGGATTTCACCGTGTTAGGATTGTCTAGATCGCCTGACCTTGTGATCCACCCACGTCAGCCTCCCAAGGTGCTGAGATTACTGGCATGAGCCACCATGCTTGTCCCACTGGGTAGTTTTAATGCATACAAGTTAGTGATTCCTAAGTCATATGTAACTAGGAAAGAAGTATGTTAATAAGCTTGATGATATTATGTGTCAGAGCAGTGAAATTTTAAACTGCCACTTTTTTATACTTTCATTTTCTGATTAAGATGAAGGTTGAGATTGTGGTTTGACATTGGTTCAATTGACCTATCACAGGTGATTCAACAGGCATTACATCGGCCCCCCAGCTCAGCTGCTCAATATCTTCAGCAAATGTATGCAGCCCAACAGCAGCACTTGATGCTGCATACTGCAGCTCTTCAGCAGCAGCATTTAAGCAGCAGCCAGCTTCAGAGCCTTGCTGCCGTTCAGGTAAGACTCAAATAAATTAAGAATTTATGAGACCAAAGTTTCTGTTATCTGTAGATAGTTACTGAAAACAAATACATTGGGTATTATTTCAGAATTCTCAGATGCCTGTGGTTATTTTTCCTGAAGGAAATATATTAATAGATTGCCAATTTAGAAAAAGGGAATATGTTTTTTATGTTACTCTGTTTCTAGCTTTTATCTCAGTGGTTTTTATCCAAATTGGAGAAATGCTATGCTAGTGGTTTGGTTAGGTGTATAAAGTTCTAGGTACAACAGTGAATACTTAGGCTTACATAAATTATATTTTTACTAAAAATAAGATTAAAAAATGATGTATTTATGCTCATTAAAAAGATGAAACTATTAAATTGCTCATAAGAGACAAAGCTGTTCCTTTTCCTTGCCTACCACTGTTTCTCATTCTTCAGAGGTGGTCACTGTAACAATTTAATACGTATTTCTCCGTAAATTTTCTATACAAAGATGTGTAAATCCATCTTTCTAAAATCTAGTTGTATTATTCCTACTGATAACAAGATTTCATTATTAAAAGCTTGTTTGTAAAAAATATTTTTGTTATATTGTACTATTTAAATAAAACTGTAAGATTTAATCTTAAATCTCCTCACCAGAGGAGGATCTCAGTTGACTGAACCTGAAAAAGGTTTATTTCTGTTACTAACAGATTCTCAGCTGTTGCTTCTTAGTAGTGTAATTTTAAATAACATTTTCATGATACAAGTTAGGAAACTGAAACCCACTGACTCTTGTTGACGCTTATTGTAGCTCTAACTTTTTCTTCATAACATGGAGTAGTGATTCCACTTTAAAGATGACGCAGACCCATAAAGTGGAACTGACAATAAAGTAGCTAATAAAATTAGTCTTTGGATCCTCTGTTTTCACCATTCAGCTTTTTCTTATTTAAAAAATCTGTTTAACCAAAGCTTAAGCTATGTTGACTGTAAAATGAGTTGTTTCGTACATACGCCTTTTGACATTTATTATTGTGGTTTTGTGTTACCATGGTACCAGAAAGTTCTTAACTTGAGGTTTTTACCGACGTATTATAAAAGTCTTACTATTTTAGGCAAGTCTGTCCAGTGGAAGACCATCTACATCTCCTACAGGAAGTGTCACACAACAGTCAAGTATGTCCCAAACATCTGTAAGTTCCCTAAGTTTTTCCTGGATTTACAAATTTAAAGACTTGTCTTCCAAAAGTAAACTGTTATTTATGAAGCTGTTATTGTAATTTGTATGCTGTTTAAGTAATAATTGCCCAAAAATAGGAATGATAAAATTCAAAAATTCAGAACCAATGTTAAACTTAAGAAAATCTGAGTCTTAAAAAATCTTTTTGTATTATTTCTTGTATATCCTTTTGCACTGATCATGTTCACATCTTATGTGGTGCTAAATGATTTCAGTTTTCAGTGTGTACTGAAAGCCCAAAATATACAACGCAGGGATATTGGCCATGAGTTTACTGTAATATGCAATAGTATGTCATGTCCTTGGTAGACATCTAAGCATTTCTAACTTTGTGCAGTTCACATTTTAGAAAATATACTTTCAGCTTGGCCGGGCGCGGTGGCTCATGCCTGTAATCCCAGCACTTTGGGAGGCCGAGGCGGGTGGATCACGAGGTCAAGAGATCGAGACCATCCTGGTCAACATGGTGAAA
>NW_016107602.1:747913-750546 GCF_001604975.1 Cebus imitator
GAGTTTCACTGTGTCGCCAGGCTGGAGTGCAATGGTGCCATCTCACTGCAACCTCTGCCTCCCAGGTTCGGTGATTCTCCTGTCTCAGCCTCCCGAGTACTGGGATTACAGGCATGCCTGGCTAATTTTGTATTTTTAGTAGAGATGGGGTTTTGCTGTGTTGGTCAGGCTGGTCTCAAACTCCAGACCTCAGGTGATCCGCCAACCTCGGCTTCCCAAAGTATCGGGATTACAGGTGTGAGCTATTGCGCTTGGCCTGATTTGACATTTTTAATTAAAAAGTTTTTTTGTTTGTTTGTTTTTTTGCATGGGAATGTCCTGGGGTATGAACAAGATTAGTTTCGAAATTACTTATGGGCCGGGCATGGTGTCTCATGCCTGTAATCCCAGCACTTGGGGATGCTGAGGCGGGCAGATCACCTGAAGTCAGGAGTTCGAGACCAGCCTGGCCAGCATGGTAAAACCCTGTCTCTACTAAAAATACAAAAAATTAGCCGGGCATGGTGGTGTATGCCTGTAATCCCAGCTACTCGGGAGGCTGAGTCAGAATAATCACTTGAACCCAGGAGGCGGAGGTTGCAGTGAGCCGAGATCATGCCACTGCACTCCAGCCTGGGCAATAGGCAAGACTGTCTCCAAAAAAAAATAATAATAATAATTACTTAGGACTTGAAGATGTTAGATTAAAGAAAATGAAAAAGTTAAGTAATATAACCTAGCTCTAAGCATTAATGCTGCAGTTTTGGTCATTGACATCAGATGTCTTTCATTAATACAATGGTAGTTAAGGAAAGGAGTGATAAACATTTTGTGGGCTACTCAAGGAAATTATATAGGCAAACTTTTTATTCCATGAAGTACTGGAATAATGATAGGATATAGTTGTATAGGTATGTCGTTTTGAATTTTTTTTCTTCATGTTATTAAAAGGTATCCTTTTAAACTGTTTTCTTTCATTTGGCTTTATGTATGTGACATTCACAGAAGTTAGAATTCTGGTGATTGTGCTTATGACATTGTAAATGCTAATTTTCATAAACCAGGCCACCTTGTACCATGAAGTATGCCAACAGCTGTAAATGGCTGGTGGGGGAAAAGAAGTAAATAGGAAGAACAGATTCCCAGTAAAATAAAGGAATAATACGTTACATTTGGTTTATTTACTATTCTATGTGAGCTTCTGCTCAGGTCATTTGACTAGCAGTACAAATTACAATGCCCAAGGTGGCTTAGTAAATTTAGGTCAGTATCCAGAAAGCGGGTGGCCGTGGTAACGGAAGTCTCTAGGTAGTGATGATAATGAGCCATCAGGTAGCGGCTAGTATTTTTTGGAGTTTTGCTTATTTTGAGTTAGGTTTCCAGATAACAGTGAAACCATACAAAAGAGTCCATCCTTGAGAAGAAGAACGGGCTGTCAAGTAACCAGCCAAGTAGTTTGGGGTTTAGAGCAGGAGTGGGATCCCCATGGGAAAATGGAATATTATTTTAAAAAATCAAGTCAAAAGTCTAATCATACAACCTGGGGGAACTGTGTTCCTACTGATTGATTTGTTCCTAACTTGAAAATCCAGAATGCTCTAAAATCTGAAATTTTTGAACATCAACATGACATTCAAAGGAGGAGTGTTAATTGGAACATTTTGGATTTTGGATTTTCAGATTTGGCATGTTAAACCAGTTTGTATTTTTCCAAAATCTGAAAAAAATAAAACCCAAGTACTGAAACACGGCTGGTCCCAAGGATTTCATATAACAGATACTCAATCTATATGTGGTTTGGAGAGTAGACTATTGTTAATTTAATGTATAGGTAACTAGTGGGTACCTGCATTCTTTTCTCTAATTAGAACCAGATGACTAATTCTAAATGATTATCAGTAGTGGAGTGGTGATTTTGATTGTTTGGCTCTAAAACTAATTGGGACTGAGCCTTTACGTTTATGTCTTTAATATTCTAACATAAATGGGGCTAAGATTTCGTTAAATTTGACTTGCCAAAAAGAAAGTTAAACCAACTAAAAATTATGCTGCCAACAAGCAGCATAAGCAAAGTGAAAACAACAAAATGGGAGAAAATATGTTTGCATCATGATGTCAAATGAGTAATTTTTTTTTTTCATTTTATTATTTTTCAAAAGAGAAGACAGGGAGAATTTTAGCCTTTTTTCTTTTCTTTTCTTTTTTTTATTGATACATACTCTTGCTCTATCGCCAAGGCTGGAGTGCAGTGGAACTGCCTCGATCTCCCAGGCTCAAGTGATCTTCCTGTCTCAGACAGTTGAGTAGCTGGGACTACAGGCACATACCACTACACCTGGCTAATTTTTAAAATTTTACGAGAGGTGAGGTCTTGCTGTGTTCCCCAGTCAGACTGATCTTGAGCTCCTGAGCTCAAGAGATCCCCTAACCATAGCTTGCAGAGTGCTGGGATTATGTGGTATAGGCATGAGCTACTACACCTGGCTGATAATATTTCTAAAATACCTAAGGCTCTTATATTAGTAATATAATAGAATTCACAGAAGATCTTGGTAATTTTTAAAAGAAAGACTATTTTTGGCTTTTTTTTTTTTTTTTTTTTTTTTTTTTTTTTTTTTTTTTTTTTTTTTTTTTTTTTTTTTTTTTTTTTTTTT
>NW_016107602.1:750590-769502 GCF_001604975.1 Cebus imitator
CCACCTCTTGGGTTCTAGCGATTCTCCTTCCTCAGCCTTCCGAGCAGCTGGGACTACAGGCATATGCCACCATGCCTGGCTAATTTTTGTATTTTTAGCAGAAACAGGTTTTGCCGTGTTGGCCAGGTTGGTCTCAAACTCCTGACCTGAAGTGATCCTTTCCCCCGACCCCCACTGCTGTTTTTAGCTTTTAAACACATGAAGGTATATTTACCATATAAATAATAAAGAAATGTATGTAAAAAGGCTGTGAGTGGTGGCTCATGCCTGTAATCCCAGCACTTTGGGAGCCCAAGCCAGGTGGATGAAACCCCATCTCTACAAGCAAAATACAGCAACAAAACATTAGCGGGGTGTGGTGGCAAGCACCTGTAGTTTCAGCGACTTTAAGGGCTGAGGTGGGAGGCTTGCTTGAGCCCGGGAGGTCAAGGCTGCCCTGAGCGGAAGATCGCACCACTGCTCTCCAGCCTGGGTGATAGAGCAAAACCCTGTCTAAAAAAAAAAAAAAAAAAAGAAATATAAATATATGTACAAATAACAATGAAGTACTGTTTTCATCTGTCAAACTAGAAAACAAGGGAAAACGTTTACACAGTACCTATTGTTGGCAAGAATGTGAAGAAGTAGGTATACTGGGAATATGGATCGGTACAACTCTTTTGAAGGGTTATTTGGCAGCACATGTTAAACTTTAAAATGTACGTGCCCTTGCTGAGAATGGTGGCTCATGGCTGTAATCTTAGTGCTTTGGGAGGCTGAGGTGGGACTATCACTTGAGTCTAGCAGTTTGAGACCAATGTGGCCAACATAGCAAGACCTCATCTAATAAAAAGAAATTAGCCAGGCGTGGTGGCGTGTGCCGGTAGTCTCAGTTGCTCAGGAGGCTAAGGCAGGTGGATTGCTTGAAACTAGGAGTGTGAGGCTGCAGTGAACTATAATTGAGCCACTGCACTCCAGCCTGGGCAACAGTACGAGACCGTTTCAAAAAAAGCCAAAAAAAAATCTGTGTGTACACTTTGATATAGCACTCTCACTTTTAGTGATATAATTAAAAATGACCTAGATAATTATGCCCGTATGCATGATTTATAATAGGGAAAATTATAAATAATACAAATTCCCATTAATTGAGGATGAGTTCAATAAATGATAGTTAATTCATACAGGATTACTATAGCTACTTAAAAATGCTGTATATGTGTCTATGGAGAGACTTGGATTTTCATTATGTATTGCATGTAAAAAGCAAGAATGCATTGAGTGAGCTTGTTTAACTTATTTATTTTGGTTATTCTATTTCCAGTCTAAAATTATTATTTGGGGCTGGGTGTGGTGGCTCAACGCCTGAAATCCCACCACTTTGGAGGCTGAGCGAGGCAGGCAAATCACTTGAGGTCAGGAGTTCTAGATCAGCCTGACCAACATGGCAAAACCCCATTTCTATTAAAAATACAAAAATAAGCCAGGCCCCCGTGGTGGCAGGTGCCTGTAATTCCAGCTACTCTGGAGGCTGAGGCAGGAGAATTGCTTGAACCTGGGCAGTGGAGATTGCAGTGAGCTGAGATAGCTAAACTCTTGCCTAGGCGGCAGAGTGAGGCTCCGTCTCAAAAAAATAAAAATAAATAAAATTATATCTTCTGTTTCTTTGGGGAGACCTTTTTATTAAAAAAATCAATTTGTTTCAGGTATGCCCATTGTTGCTTGTTTGAACAATTTTCTTTAAAGAGATGGGGTTTCACTATGTTGTGCAGGCTGGCCATCAACACCTGGGCTCAAGTGACCCTCCGCCTCCTGGGTTCAAGCAATTCTCCTACCTCAGCCTCCTGAGTAACTGGGACTACAGGATTGCGTCACCATGCATAGCTAATTTTTGTATTTTTAGTAGAGACAGGGTTTCACCATGTTGGCCAGGATGGCCTCAATCTCTTGACCTTGTGATCTGCCTGCGTCAGCCTCCCAAAGTGCTAGGGTTACAGGCATGAGCCACCAAGCCCAGGGGCCAGTACTTTTTTATTGAGTACCTACTTGGTGTCAGGTGCCAAAGTTCAAAAGTGAACAAAGGTTTTAGAGTATAATGAGGTTACAGACAAGTGAATGGTCAAAGGACTGTATGATATGAATTTTGTTTTGCAGGAATATCTAACTTTCTTTTAAAGGCTATGTGGAAGAAAAATTAAATCTTTGGGGGCCTGAAAATTACCTTTCCTTTTTGTAATTATCTTACACGAATTCTATATTGAAAATAATTTTTCTCAGGAAATTTGAGAGGAAAGATTACTTTTTTCAAAAGTTTAGTATTGCTGAAGAAAAGGCTGATGTTAGTTTCATTATCATTCTTGGGTAACTGCTGGTTCTTTCTTTCCAGAATCTTTTAGGTTTGCCTGTTTGCTTTAGGTTTTTTTGTAGTTTCATGGGAATGTATCTAGATGTCATTGTGTAGGACACCTGTTGGGCCCTCTTAGTGTGAAACTAGGTTTTTAATGATCATGTATGTGAAACTAAACAAATTTGCCATAAGTTAATTTTGTTCTTTGACGATGATGTATGTAAAACTGAACAAATCCACAAGAAATCAATTTTCTGTTTTCTCTGTTCTCTCTCTCTGGAGCTCCTGGTTGAATGTTGATCTTTCTGGATTTTTTTTTTTTTTTATTTTTTACCTTTTCACTTACTGCATTATTTATTTATTTTTTGGTGGGCTATTTCCTTGACGACTTTTAAATTTTTCCTTGACTTTAAAAAAAATTTTAGTTCAGCCACTGTATTTCTAATTTCTCAGAACATTTTCTTTTCTCATTCTTTTAAAATACTATTCTGTTTTTCTATTATGGATAAAATATTTTGGATCTCTATTATGCAATTTATCAGATTTTATTTTACTTTTATTTTCACTTTTTTTTTTCGAGACAGGATCTCACTTTGTTGTCCAGGCTGGAGTGCAGTGGTGTGAATATGGCTCACTGCAACTTCTGCCTCCCAGCCTCAACCTCTGCCCCCCAGCCTCAAGTGATCCCCTCTGCTTAGGCCCTCAAATAGTTGAAATTACTGTTGTGCGCCACCACACCTGGCTAATTTTTGTATTTTCTTTAGTGTCAGGGTCTTGCCCTGTTGCCCAGGCTGGTCTCAAACGCCTGAACTCAAGTGATCCACCCGCCTTGGCCTCCCAAAGTGCTGGGATTACAGGTGTGAGTTACTGTGTCTGGCCTATCAGATTTTGTTGTTGTTGAGATGGAGTCTCTGTCACCCAGGCTGGAATGCAGTGGCGTGATCTCGGCTCACTGTGCCTGGCCCTCATTGAGTATTTAATTAAGGATCACATACTGCATTGGAGACTATTTTTTCCTTTTAATATAAAAAGGCTTCCAGTCATTTTTTTCTTTGATGATGTTTGAAGATCTCAGGTCAGCTTACCTTATGGAATGTCCAATAGTCTAGACTTGTCTGTTTCCTCAATCCTTTTCTACTGTATTGATTGCTATTTCAGTGGGATGTAGTAGGAGGGAGAAGCAAATGGTTTATTTCTTTATTACATTCTTTTTTATTTTTATTTTTTTTTGAGGTGGAGTTTTGGTCTTGTCCAGGCTGGAGGGCGATGGCGCAATCTCGGCTTATTGCAACCCCTACCTCCTGGATTTAAGTGATTCTCCTGCCTCAGCCTTGCGAGTAGCTAGGGTCATAGGCATGTGCCACCATACCCAGCTAATTTTGCATTTTTAGTAGAGATGGGGTTTCTTCCTGTTAGGCTGGTCTTGAACTCCTGACCTCAGGTGATCTGCCCGCCTCAACCTCCCAAGGTGCTGGGATTACAGGCGTGAGCCACTGTGCCTGGCTATTATTTTCTTTATTTATTGGTTGCAAATATGATTTTTAATGGGATATAATGTTCCATCATTTTTAAAAACAACTTCTCTCTTGCTGGTGGTTTAATTTTTCCCATTGACTATTTTGTTATATATATTTATATTTTTTAGCTATTTTCTTCTTAAAAATTTCCTAAGAGTACATTCAGTGGGTCAATGAGATTGTTTTTAGATCAAGAACCTTAAAACTGTTCAGTTTTCTCTAACAATGTTCAGATCACATCAGCCTCATATCAGAGTCCATTTCATGTATTTATGTTATATAGGGGATGTAAATTTACCTGAGAGAAAATTATTTGCTTATAAGCAGTGATTCTCAGTATTCTACTGCTAGTGTCCTCATCCTCTATTATCTCTTACAGGAATTTTTTTTTTTTTTTTAATTTAAGTTCCGGGGTACATGTGCAGATCTTGCAGGATTGTTACATAGGTATACACATGCCATGGTGGTTTGCTGACTCCATCTCCCCGTCACCTATATTAGGTATTTCTCCTAATGTTATCCCTCCCCAATCTCCCCACCTTCTGCTATCCCTCCACTAGCCCCCCAACCCCCAACAGACCCCAGTGTGTGATATTCCCCTCGCTATGTCCATGTGTCTCATTGTTCATCACCCACTTATAAGTGAGAACATGCGGTGTTGGGTTTTCTGTTCTTGTGTCAGTTTGCTGAGAATGATGGTTTCCAGCTTCATCCATGTCCCTGCAAAGGACAGGAACTCATCCTTTTTTATGGCAGCATAGTATTCCATGGTGTATATGTGCCACTTTTTCTTATCCAGTCTATCATTGATGGGCATTTGGATTGGTTCCAAGTCTTTGCTATTGTAAATAGTGCAATAGTGAACATACATGTGCATGTGTCTTTATAATAGAATAATTTATAATCTTTTGGGTATATACCCAGTAATGGGATTGCTGGGTCAAATGGTGTTTCTATTTCTAGATCCTTGAGGAATCACCACACTGTCTTCCACAGTGGTTGCACTAATTTACACTCCCACCAACAGTGTAAAAGCATTCCTATTTCTCCACATCTTCTCCAGCATCTGTTTCTTGACTTTTTAATGATCGCCATTCTAACTTGGTGTGGAAGAGTAACTCAGTGTGGTTTTGATTTGCATTTCTCTAATGACCAGTGATGATGAGCATTTTTTCATATGTTTCTTGCCCGCATAAATGTCTTCTTTTGAAAAGTGCCTGTTCATATACTTTGCCCACTTTTTGATGAGGTTGTTTGGTTTTTTTTCTTGTAAATTTGTTTTAGTTCTTTGTAGATTCCAGATATTAGCCCTTTGTCAGATGGGTAGCTTGTAAAAATTTTTTCCCATTCTTTTAGTTGCTGGTTCACTCTAATGATTGTTTCTTTTGCTGTGCAGAAGCTCTTAAGTTTAATTAGATCCTGTTGGTCTATTTTGGCTTTTGTTGCCATTGCTTTTCGTGTTTTAGTCATGAAGTACTTGCCTATGCCTATGTCCTGAATGATTATTGCCTAGGTTTTCTTCCAGGGTTTTTATGGTGTTAGGTCTTATGTTTAAATCTTTTATCCATCTGGAGTTAATTTTTCTATAAGGTGTAAGGAAGGGGTCCAGATTTCAGCTTTCTGCCCATGGCTAGCCAGTTTTCCCAAAACCATGTATTAAACAGGAAATCCTTTCCCCATTGCTTGTTTTTGTCAGGTTTGTCAAAGATCAGGTGGTTGTAGATGTGTGGCATTACTTCCAAGGCCTCTGTTCTATTGCGTTGGTCTGTATCTCTGTTTTGGTACCAGTACCATGCTGTTTTGATTACTGTAGCCTTGTAGTATAGTTTGAAGTCAGGTAGCATGATGCCTTCAGCTTTGTTCTTTTTGCTTAGGATTGTCTTGGCTATGCGGGCCCTTTTTTTGTTTCATGTGAAGTTTAAGGTGGCTTTTTCCAGTTCTGTGAAGGAGGTCGATGGTAGCTTGATGGGGATAGCATTGAATCTATAAATTACTTTGGGCAGTATGGCCATTTTCACAATATTGATTCTTCCTAACCATGAGCGTGGAATGTTTTCCTATCTGTTTATGTCCTCTCTTATTTCCTTGAGCAGTGGTTTGTAGTTCTCCTTGAAGAGGTCCTTCATATCCTTTGTTAGTTGTATTCCTAGGTATTTTATTCTCTTTGCAGCAATTGTGAATGGGAGTTCATTCATGATTTGTCTCTGTTATTGGCATTGCTTGTGATTTTTGCACATTGATTTTTTTATCCTGAGACTTTGCTTAAGTTGCCTATCAGCTTAAGGAGATTTTGGGCTGAGACGATGGGGTCTTCTAAATATATAGCCATGTTGTCTGCAAATAGAGACAATTTGACTTCCTCGTTTCCTAATTGAATACCCTTTATTTCTTTTTCTTGCCTGATTGCTCTGGCTAGAACTTCCAATACTATGTTGAATAGGAATGGTGAGAGAGGTCATCTTTGTCTTGTGCCGGGTTTCAAAGGAAATGCTTCCAGTTTTTGCCCATTCAGTATGATATTGGCTGTGGGTCTGTCGTAAATAGCTTTTATTATTTTGAGATATGTTCCATCAATACCTAGTTTATTGAGAGTTTTTAGCTTAAAGGGCTGTTGAATTTTGTTGAAGGCCTTCTCTGAATTTACTGAGATAATCGTGTGGCTTTTGTCTTTGGTTCTGCTTATGTGATGGATTACGTTTGTAGATATGCAGATGTTGAACCAGCCTTGTATCCCCGGGATGAAACCTACTTGATCATGAGGGATAAGCCTTTAGATGTGCTGTTGCATTCTGTTTGCCAGTATTTTATTGAAGATTTTTGCATTGATGTTCATCAGGGATATTGGCCTGAAATTATCTTTTTTAGTTGTGTCTCTGTCAGGTCTTGGTATCAGGATGATGTTGGTCTCATATTAGGGCGGATTCCCTCTTTTGTCTGGAATAGTTTCAGAAGGAGTGGTACCAGCTCCTCTTTGTATATCTGGTAGAATTTGGCTGTGAACCCGTCTGGACCTGGACTTTTTTTGGTTGGTAGGCTATTAATTGCTGCCTTAACTTCAGACCTTGTTATTGGTCTATTCAGGGATTCAACTTCTTCCTGGTTTAGTCTTGGGAGGGTGTAGGTGTCCAGGAATGTATCCATTTCTTCCAGGTTTACTGGTTTGTGTGCATAGAGTTATTTGTAGTAATCTCTGATGGTGGTTTGTATTTCTTTCAAATCGGTGGTGATATCCCCTTTATCATTTTTTATTGTGTTTATTTGATTCTTCTCTCTTTTTTATTAGACTGGCTGACAGTCTATCTATTTTGTTGATCTTTTCAAAAAACCAGCTCCTGGATTTGATTTTTTTTGAAGGATTTTTTGATGTCTCCTTCAGTTCTGCTCTGATCTTAGTTATTTCATGTCTTCTGCTAGCTTTTGAATTTGTTTGATCTTGCTCCTCTAGCTCTTTTAATTTTGATGATAGGGTGTCAGTTTTAGATCTTTCCTTGCTTCTCATGTGGGCATTTATTGCTATAAATTTTCCTCTAGACACTGCTTTAAATGTGTCCCAGATATTCTGGTACATTGTGTCTTCATCCTCACTGGTTTCAAAGAACATCTTTATTTCTGCCTTTATTTCATTGTTTATCCAGTAGTCATTCAGGAACAGGTTGTTCAGTTTCCATGTAGTTGTACGGTTTTGAGTGAGTTTCTTAATCTTGAGTCCTAATTTGATTGCATGATGATCTGAAAGACTGGTTCTTATGATTTCCATTCATTTGCATTTGCTGAGGAGTGATTTACTTCCAATTATGTGGTAAATTTTAGGGTAAGTGTGATGTGGTGCTGAGAAGAATATTCTGTGGATTTGCGGTGGAGAGTTCTGTAGATGTCTGTTAGGTCCACTTGGTCCAGATCTGAGTTCAAGTCCTGGATATCCTTGTTAATTTTCTGTCTCATTGATCTGTGTAATATTGACAGTGGAGTGTTAAAGTCTCCCCCTATTATTGTGTGGCAGTCTAAGTGTCTCTGTAGATCGTTAAGGACTTGCTCCTGTATTGGGTACATATCTATTTAGAATAGTTAGCTCTTCTTATTGTGTTGATCCCTTTACCGTTATGTGATAACCTTCTTTGTCTCTTTTGATCTTTGTTGGTTTAAAGTCCGTTTTATCAGAGACTAGGATTGCAATCCCTGCTTTTTTTTGCTTTCCATTTGCTTGGTAAATCTTCATCCCTTTATTTTGAGTCTGTGCATATCTTTGCGTGTGAGATGGGTCTCCTGAATACAGCACACCAGTGGATTTTAACTTTTTATCCATTTTGCCAGTCTGTGTCTTTTGATTGGGGCATTTAGCCCATTTACATGTAAGTTTAATATTGTTATGTGTGAATTTGATTTTGCCATTTTGATGCTAGCTGGTTGTTTTGCCCGTTAATTGACGCAGTTGCTTCATTGTGTCGATGGTGTTTACCGTTTGGTACTTTTTTTTTTTTTGAGACGGAGTTTCGCTCTTGTTACCCAGGCTGGAGTGCAATGGCGCGATCTCGGCTCACCGCAACCTCCGCCTCCTGGATTCAGGCAATTCTCCTGCCTCAACCTCCTGAGTAGCTGGGATTACAGGCACGTGCCACCATGCCCAGCTAATTTTTTGTAGTTTTAGTAGAGACAGGGTTTCACCGTGTTGACCAGGATGGTCTCGATCTCTTGACCTCGTGATCCACCCGCCTCGGCCTCCCAAAGTGCTGGGATTATAGGCGTGAGCCACCGCGCCTGGCCCTCGTTTGGTACATTTTTACAGTGGCTGGTACTGGTTGTTCCTTTCCATGTTTAATGCTTCCTTCAGGAGCTCTTGTAAGGCAGGCCTAGGGGTGATGAAATCTCTCAGCAATTGCTTTTTCGTAAAGGATTTTATTTCTCTTTCGCTTATGAAGCTTAGTTTGGCTGGATGGGAGATTCTGGGTTGAAAGTTCTTTTCTTTAAAGATGTTGAATATCGTCCTCCACTCTCTTCTGGCTTGTAGGATTTTTGCCAAGAGATCTGCTATGAGTATGATATGGGCTTCTCTTTGTAGGTAAGCCATCCTTTCTCTCTGGCTGCCCTTAGCATTTTTTCTTCATTTCAACCCTGGTGAATCTGACAATTATGTGTCTCGGGGTGCTTTTCTTGAGGCATATTTTTGTGATGTTCTCTGTATTTCCTGGATTTGAATGTTGGCCTGCCTAGCTAGGTTGGGGAAGTTCTCCTGGATAATACCCTGAAGAGTGTTTTCCAGCTTGGAGTCATTCTCTCCGTCACATTCAGGTACACCGATCAAATGTAGGTTAGATCTTTTCACATAATCCCATATTTCTTGGAGGTTTTGTTCATTTCTTTTCACTCTTTTTTTCTCTAATCTTGCCTTCTCATTTTATTTCATTGAGTTGATCTTCAATCTCTAATATCCTTTCTTCTGCTTGATTGATTTGACTATTGAAATTTGTATATGCTTCGCGAAGTTCTCATGATGTGTTTTTCAGCTCTGTCAACTTGTTTATGTTCTTCTCTAAGCTGGTTATTCTAGTTAGCATTTCATCTAACGTTTTTTCAAGGGTCTTACTTTCTTTGCATTGGGTTAGAACATGTTCCTTTAGTTCAGAGAAGTTTGTGATTACCCATCTTCTGAAGCCTGCTTCTGTGAATTCATCAAACTCATTCTCCATCCTGTTTTGTTTCCTTGCTGGTGAGGAGTTGTGATCACTTGGAGGAGGAAAGGCATTCTGGTTTTTGGTGATTTCATCCTTTTTGTGCTGCTTTCTTCCCATCTTCATGGATTTATCTACCTTTGGTCTTTGAAGTTGGTGACTTTTGGATCGGGTCTCTGAGTGGACGTCCTTTCTGTTGATGTTGAAGCTATTTCTTTCTGATGTTTAGTTTTCCTTCTAACAGTCAGGCCTCTCTGCTGCAGGACTGCTGGAGGTGCACTCCAAACCCTGCTTCCATGGGAATCACTTGTGGGGGCTGCAGAACAGCAAGGATTGCTGCTTGTTCCTTCCTCTGGTAGCTTTGTCCCAGAAGGGTACCCACCAGATGTCAACCAGAGCTCTCCTGTGTAAGGTGTCTCTTTGGATATATGGGGGTCAGGGAGCCGCGTAAGGAGGCAGTCTGTCCCTTATCAGAGCTCAAATGCTGTGCTGGTAGCTCTGTTCTCCCTTCAGAGGTGCTGAGCAGGGACGTTTAAATCTGCTGCAGCTGAACTCAAAACTGCCCTTTTTCCCAGGTGCTCTGTCCCGGGAAGGTGGGGCTTTATTTTTACGTCCCCAACAGACTGCTGCCTTTTTTCAGAGATGCCCTGCCCAGCAAGGAGAGAGTCTAGTTACAATCTACCTGCCGAGGTGTTCCTGAACTGCGGTGGGCTGTGCCCAGCTTCTGTGTAAACTTCCTTGTGCTTTTGTTTACACAGGTTAGGTTAGAACTGCCTCCATAATGGCAGCCTGCCTCCGTAATGGCCTGACGCCCTTTCTCCCGCTGAGCTTGATCAACCTGGGTTGAGCTCAAACTGCTGTACTGGCTGTGAAAATCCCAAGCCAGTGGGATTCAGTTTGCTCGTTTCCATAGGGGTGGCACCTGCCAAGCCAGTGGCTCTCCGCCTTCAGCCCCCTTTCTCTCAGGGGTACTGGCTGTTCTGTCTCGTAGGCGTTCCAGGTGCCAGCCAAAACAGCCACTCAGGTTTGTGCTGGAAACCTGCTGCGCCGGCTGAATTGGCCTTCCAGATTTGTGCTGGAAACTCATGGCACCTGTTGGCCAGCAGGAATCTCCTGGTCTGTGGGCTGCAAAGACCACAGGAGAAGCGCAGCATCTGAACCAGAGTGCTGGAGTGGCGGGAAAAGTCCCCATGGCCTCTGTTGGGTAGGAGTGGGTCCTGTGGCCCGTTGCACTTCCCAGGTGAGGCAGCGCCCTGCCCTGCTTCAGTTTTCCCTTTTTGGGCTACACCCACTGTCCAACTAGTACCATTGAGATGAGCCTGGTGCCTCAGTTGGAAATCTGGAGATCACTCACCTTCTGTGTCTCTCTGGCTGGGAACTGTGTTCTGCAGCTGTTCCTATTTGGCTATCTTGGTGGAAGTCAGGAGTTTTTTTTTTTTTAGGCTTCAAAAGTCATTGTTTTTGAGAATTCTTTAAAATATAATTTTAAGTGGTTAGGTGTAGGAGCCTTTTCCAAAACCTAATAGTAGTCTGAAATAAAACTGTAGCCTGAATATTTGTATGGTCACAAGCAGCTTTAACTGCATTTTTGTAAAATACTCCCAACAGTACAGAAAAAGTAAAAAAGGTATTAAGGTCCCTAATGCCTCCTTTCCTCCTTCTCCTTTCAGTCCCCCTGTCTTAGTTGGTTCTGTAACCCTCCAGATTTTTTTTTTTTTTTAATTTTGAGATGGAGTCTTGCTCTGTTGCCCAGACTGGACTGCAGTGGCGTGATCTCAGTTTACTGCAACCTCTGCCTCCCGGGTTCAACTGATTCTCCTTCCTCAGCCTCTTGAGTAGCTGGGATTACAGATGCGTGCCATCATGCCCAGCTAATTTTTGTATTTCTAGTAGAGATGGGTATCATCATGTTGGTCAGCCTGGTCTTGAAATACTGTCTTCGTGATCTGCCTGCCTTGTCCTCTCAAAGTGCTGGGATTACAGGCATAAGTCACTGCGCCCGGCCTTCAGATCTTATTCTATGTTTTCTGGACCTGTATATCATAGAGAAGTATGCATATATGCTTTTAGCACTCTTTTTTACACATGGTAAACACAGGTATTCTGCATTTTTTTCCCCTTAACAGTGTGTCTTGAGATTTTTTTATGTTTGCAGACCAGAGATAAATCTCACTAAAGCTGCTGTGTAGGGTTTGCACAGTGTGAGTGGATTTTATTTTATATAACCATCCCTGTTGCTGGACATTTAAAATTATTTCCAATATTGTGATTGTTCTAACATTGCAACTTTTCTTTCTAGGGTGTCAACATCTGAAAACATTTGGAAACTGTGAGGTTTTTTTGTTTGTTTTATTTTTACAAGGTTGTATTACAAAAATAAGTAATTTTTTCTAAAATAAATAAATTTTTTCTTAAAGACATTTTATTTCTTTGATTTATTAAAAACATGCAGTCTCTTAAGAAAATCCTTCATGGATAGCTATTACTACTTAAAAGGCTGGTCATGGTGGCTTAATGCCTATAATCTCAGCACTTTGGGAGAGTGAGGTGGGCAGATCACTTCAGGTCAGGAGTTCGAGACCAGCCTGGCCAACATGGGGAATATCCATCTCTACTAATACAAAAATTAGCCAGGCATGGTGGTGGGCGCCTGTGGTCCCAGCTTCTCAGGGGGCTGAGGCAGGAGAATCACTTGAACTCAGGAGGCAGAGATTGCAGTGAGCCAAGATTATGCCACTGCACTCCAGCCTGGGCAGCAGAGCAAGACTCCGTCTCAAGAAAAAAAATTGCTATTTAGGGCTGGATATGGTGGCTCACACCTGTAATCCTAGCACTTTGGGAGGCCAAGATGGGAGAATCACTTGAGCCCAGAAGCTGGAGACCAGCCTGGGCGAGACCCCATTTCTTTTCTTAAAAAAACAAAATAAAAATAAAATTTTTATATGGCATTTTATACTTACCAATATTTGAAATACCCACATAGAAGTTCCCACCAAACAGTGAAGCAATACAGTTTATAAGCTGCTTTAACATAATAAAAGCAAATTAATATTCTAAGGTAAGCATTAAAAAAGACAAAAATAGCATTTTTCTGTCTGATTCTAAAACTAATACCTACATAGAAAAGGTAAAAACTTTTTAAAAACATAATCCCAGATTTTACTTCTAGAAGGCATTAAACACCTTTAACATTTTGGTGACTGTTCTCACAAAAATGGTGAGTACAGTTACCATTGGTGCATGTGTGCATGTGTGTTTTTTTCTATATTGAGTCTAGTCATATATAGTGTTATGGGTTTGTGTTATTGTGTATACATCCAATGCAGTCATTTTCTTAACTTTTTTCTTTCTTTTTTTTAGACAGGGTCTTGCTCTGTTGCCCAGGCTGGAGTGCAGTGCTGCAATCTCAGCTCACTGCAACCTCCGCTTCCCAGGCTCAGGCAGTCCTCCCAGCTCAGCCTCCCAAGTAGCAGGGACCACAGGCACATGTCACAATGCCTGGCTAATTTTTTGTATTTTTGGTAGATACAGGGTTTCACCATGTTGACCAGGCTGGTCTTGAACTCATGAGGTCAAGCCATCCACTGTCTCAGCCTCCCAAAATGCTGGGATTACAGGTGCGAGCCACTGTGCCTGGCCATCTTTCTTTTTTCACATGTGTGATACATACATACACACAGACATTTGTATGTAACTACATGAATTATACTCTATATGTTATTTTGCTGCTTTTTTACTCAGGAGTGGACATAAAAATATTTTAATGCCATTGAATACAGATACATCATTCTTTTAATGTCAAGTATTTCTCTATTTAAGGTATACCTGATTGATTCTGATCAGTCAAATGGCAGAGGCAACTGTCAAATGGACTTTGGCTGTGGGGAGTAATCGATTGGAAACTTCTTTTTTTTTTTTTTTGCTAGTTGATTAAAAAAATTTATTTGACGTTGGTAACAAAAGATTGATAAGTACTGTGACAGAGTGGGGGCTGAACAAAAATGAACTGGAATATACATAGCAACATAAAAATCACATTAGGAAATGCTTTCCCCGATAGAGAAAATATGAAATTTGTTTAAGGTTTAATTAGATAAATATTGATACTTTGACTTTTAAATCATACTAGTGTGACATCTATATATTTTTGCCAGTATAAATCTTCAGTGGATCAAATTACTTGGTGGTAATCATGGAATCTCCCTGGTACCTTTTAGTTGAAAAACTGTACAACAAATAGCATATAGCTGTTTTTCTTGGACACTTATTATTTGGTTATTATATACTTGGTAGGAGAGATTGTTCCTCTACTTATATTAGTGGTTCTGTAGTGAGACTAAAATATTAAAAATTGTAGGAAAAATAGCTGGGTGTGGTGATATACACCAGCTGCTTGGGAGTTTGAGGTTGCTTGAGCCCAGGAGTTTGAGAACCACCTGGGCAGCATAACAAGATTGCATCTTATTTATTTATTTATTTTTAAAAATTATACTAAGTTCTGGGGTACATATGCAGAATGTGCAGGTTTGTTACATAAGTATACATGTGCTATGGTGGTTTGCTGCATCCATCCCCCTGTCATCTACATTAGGCATTTTTCCTAATGTTATCCCTCCCTAATCCCTCCACCCATTGCTATCCCTCCTTTACCCCGCCATCCTCCTGACAGGCCCCAGTAAGTGATATTCCCCTCCTTGTGTCCCTGTGTTCTTATTGTTCAGCACCCACTTATGAGTGAGAACATGCAATGTTTGGTTTTCTGTTCTTGTGTCAGTTTGCCGAGAATGATGGTTTCCAGTTTTATCCATGTCCCTGCAAAGGACATGAACTCATCCTTTTTTATGGTTGCATAGTATTCCATGGTGTATGTGTGCCACTTTTTCTTTATCCAGTCTATCATTGATGGGCATTTGGGTTGGTTCCAAGTCTTTGCTATTGTAAACAGTGCCACAATAAACATATGTATGCATGTGTCTTTGTAATAGAATGATTTATAATCCTTTGGGTATATATATACCCAGTAATGGGATTGCTGGGTCAGATGGTATTTCCAGTTCTGTATCCTTGAGGAATTGCCACACTGTCTTCCACAGTGGCTGAACTAATTTACACTCCTGCCAACAGTGTAAATGCGTTCCTATTTCTTCACATCCTTTCCAGCATCTGTTGTCTCCTGATTTTTTAATGATCGCCATTCTAAGTGGCATGAGATGGTATCTCAATGTGATTTTGATTTGCATTTCTCTAATGAGCAGTGATGATGAGCTTTTTTTCACGTTTGTTGGCTGCATAAATGTCTTATTTTGAGAAGCGTCTGTTCATATCCTTTGCCCGCTTTTTGATGGACACTAACAGGTGGTTGGGAGTTAAGTGGCTTTTTCTGGCAGACTTGTTTTTTTCTGGTGACTCCTAGAATTAATGTCAGTGGAGAGAGAGCTTGCAGTAATCGGCCTCAGTGAGTGAGTTTCTTTGTGAAGTGTGTGACTTGAGATACGAAGTGACAGGATTGATCAGGCTCTTCAGTGAAAGGGAGTTAGGAGTGTTGGGATGGAACTGACAGAAAATAATGGAAACTGGTAATGACGTCTGGTTTAGGTCAGTAGAACAACACAGGAAAAAGGAGAGCCTTATCAGTTGTGGAAAGGAAGGGCAATTTTTTAGTCAGGCTAGCCAGGGAGATGGACTTCTTGCAGAGGCGGCTGCTGATGTTGGCCTTCATGGGTTGGGTGTTGTTAGTGGATAGCTGTTTTTGGAATATTACTTGTTATATGGAACTTAAAGGTAGACACAATACTTGTTCTTTGATGTCACAACTTAAGAGTAGAATACAGGTGGTCAGGAGGTTGCTAGTTTTCTTACTTCCTCTTTTCTTTTTTAAGAAAAATAAAAGCATTCTATTTGTGCTTTGTGCCCTACTTCCTTAAAAAGCACTCTCAGATTTGTTAGCTATCAGCCAATTATTTTATTTTATTTATTTTTTGTATTTTTAGTAGAGACGGGGTTTCACCATGTTGACCAGGATGGTCTCGCTCTCTTGACCTCGTGATCCACCCGCGTCGGCCTCCCAAAGTGCTGGGATTACAGGTGTGAGCCATTGCGCCCGGCCCAGCCAATTATTTTTTTAAGAAGACTTATTTTATTTTTCTTTAAAGAATGTGTAAATACCCTTACTAAGAGTATGTTTCTTACTGTTTTTTGAAAGAATCACCAACTGAAAAAAAGTGCTAAGGCATTATTACTGCATAGTAACCTGAATAGAAATCAAAAGGGAAATTAAGGAGCTATTCGGATATTTAAAAAGTACCCTGCATGCCAAAATACCTGAGTCAGAAAAACTTGGGTCCAGTTCTTTCTTGCTGGTGATTTAATCTCTGGAGCAAAGCTTAAACATTACTCGAAAACTATGAAATATGCCTTAAAATAACATGATATTAATTAACTTAATAAACTTATTGAATAAAGACATTTTGTATGTACTGGATATGTGAAGATGAATAGCACATGGCCTCCACCCTTAAATTATTACTTAGGGCCAGGCGCGGTGGCTCACGCCTGTAATCCCAGCACTTTGGGAGACTGAGGGCAGCAGATCACGAGTCAGGAGATCGAGATCATCCTAGCCAATATGGTGAAACCCTGTCTGTACTGAAAATACAAAAAAATTAGCTGGCGTGGTGGTACATGCCTGTAGTCCCAGCTACTCGGGAGGCTGAGGCAGGAGAATTGCTTGAACCTAGGAGGCAGAGATTGCAGTGAGCCGAGATCGTGTCACTCCACTACAGCCTGAGTGACAGTGCGAGACTCTGTCTCAAAAAAAAAATTAAGAAGGATGAGTTAGAAATATATGCTAAAAGTATATGGATGGTAACAATTAGGCAAAAAGGGGGAATAGTCATTTCTGCTTTGGGATATGGGAATACCTGTAAAAGCTTATTAGAGCAGGTGATTTTTGAGAAGGAGTTGTTCACTATGTAGCTGCAGATGGGCTGGGGCATAGAGGTGGCAAGGATGCTCAGTCTAGCCGGAACATCATTGCCAGTGTCATAGAGGACTAAGATCGTGACATTACAAATGCCTTAGTATGGGTAATGGGAAGGATGTGTGTGGAGTGGGAGGAGAAGATGCTAGAGAAGTTGTCAGGAAAGGTTTGACTTTATCCAGAAGATTCTTAAATGAGTAATTAATAAAATTAGGGAAAGATCTGGCAGGTAGAAGGTGACAAGATTCTAGTAAGAGGTATCAGTTTGCAGATGTTAAAGTAATCAAGATGGAAATGACACAGGCCCAAAGTCTCAAACTAAGTGACGAAAAATCAAAATGGAAATTAGGAGACAAAAAGATGAATTAGAAACAAAACACATGACTGATTTTGTGTGCGTGGTAAAGGAGAGGAAAGCATCAGGTTGACTTCCAGATAATATGTCTTGAAGAATTTTAGAAAATTCCAGTGCCATTTGAGGAGAAGTTGTTTTAAAAGGAATAATTAGTTTGCTGTTTGAACTTGCTGAGTTTGAGCTGGTGAAAGATATCCAGAAAGATGTATGCTGTAGGCATTTGGATCTAGAACTTCAAAAAAGGGTTTACAGTTAAGAATTGAGCTGGGCGTGGTGGCTCACGCCTGTAATCCCAGCACTTTGGGAGGCCGAGGCTGGTGGATCACGAGGTCAACAGATCGAGACCATCCTGGTCAACATGGTGAAACCCTGTCTCTACTAAAACTACAAAAAATTAGCTGGGCATGGTGGCGCGTGTCTGTAATCCCAGCTACTCAGGAGGCTGAGGCAGGAGAATTGCCTGAGCCCAGGAGGCGGAGGTTGCGGTGAGCCGAGATCGCGCCATTGCACTCCAGCCTGGGTAACAAGAGCGAAACTCCGTCTCAAAAAAAAAAAAAAAAAAAAAAAGTATTGAGAGTCATCAGGATTGAATTGTGTGAAACTGTGGAAATAGATAGGATAATCTAGGAATTCAAGAAGAAAACTGTGGCTTGGTGTGGTGGCTCACACTGTTCATTCCAGCACTTTGGGAGGTTGAGGTGGTATCACTTGAGCCCAGGAGTTTGAGACAAGCTTGGGCAACATGATGAAACCCTGTCTCTGCAAAAAATACAAAGATTAACTGGGTATGGTGATGCATGCCTATAGTCCCAGCTACTCAGGAGGCTGAGGTGGGCGGATCATCTGAGTCCAGGAAGTTGGGGCTTCAGTGAGCCATAATTACTCCACTGCACTCCAGCCTGGGTGACAAAGGGAGACCCTGTCTCACAAAAGAAAAAAGAAGAAAAGTGTTAAGGACAGAGCATGAACACTTTTGGAAGTGGGTCTGAAAGAAGCATTGGTAAAAAAGACTCAAGAGGGAATGGTCTGAAAATAATCCTCTGAGTTTGTCAGTTAGATGTTGGTGACTATTGTTAAGGCAGTTTCAGTAGTGTGTTAGGAGTAGGACCCAAATTACAGTAATTCTGTATTGTATTTATGCATTGAATTATACCTTTAAATATATTAAGACTGGGCGCAGTGGCTCACACCTGTAATCCTAGTACTTTGGGAGGCCGAGGTGGGCGGATCACCTGAGGTCAGGAGTTTGAGACCAGCCTGATCAACATGGAGAAACCCCTTCTCTACTAAAAATACAAAATTAGCCTGGTGTCGTGGTGCATGCCTATAATCCCAGCCACTCAGGAGGCTGAGGCAGGAGAATCGCTTGAACCCGGGAGGCTGAGGTTGCACTCCAGCCTGGGCAACAAGAGCGAAACTCCGACTCAAAAAAAAAAAAGGAAAAGAAAAAATAAATATTAAAATTAAAAACATATATCAATTTAGAGAATTAGATAACCAGCTCTCATGTGCCTACTCTACAGTTTAACTTTTTAATTTTTAAATAATTATAGACTCATAGGAAGTTGCAAAAATAATACAGAGAGGTCCTCCTATATTGACTTCACTCAGCTTTCCCCAGTCACCATTCAGTTTAACAAGTGTCTTGGGTTTGTTCAAATGTTAATGTTTTGGGATGGCTTATGGAACCATACAGGGAGTATGGATTTGGATTCTATACCCCTATCTGGTGCAAGCCTGGGGTTTTCTCTCATTGGTGCCTCCTTCCCTGCCTCTACTAGGAGCAGAGCAGATGCAGACTGCTTTGCTGTTTCTCAGAATGTATGGGTGTAGCTTTTCCAGCTCCCTTTTTACATATTGGGGAGCTCTTTTCAGGATTTTGGCTCAAAATAGGGATTTCACTTGTAGTCCTCCCTTGAAATAAGCACAAAGGTGGATTTTCTGGGTCTATAGGCCCCATATACCCTTATAGACTGCCTTGGTGTCAGCTAAGATGACATCTCTGGCTTTGAGTTTCTTCCTTTTTTGCACCAGGAATTTCCCTCTCCCTGCTTTTCTCTCCCCTTTGG
>NW_016107602.1:770280-772030 GCF_001604975.1 Cebus imitator
GTTGGTCAGGCTAGTCTCAAACTCCTGATCTCGTGATCTGCCCTCCTCAGCCTCCCAAAGTACTGGGATTACAGGCATAAGCCACCATGCCCAGCCAAAAATATTATTTATTTTAAAAATGGGTAATATATGCATGTTGTCTGAAATTAAAAAGATTTAAAAAAAGAGTATGCTTTTTGTTTTCCCTATTCCCCTGGCTACCTCATCCCAGTATCTCTTTTTAGATACAACCAGTTACCACTTACTTTTTTTTTTTTTTTAGTAGAGACAAGGTTTCTCCATGTTGGTCAGGCTGGTCTCAAACCGCCAACCTCAGATGATCCGCCTGCCTCAGCCTCCCAAAGTGCTGGGATTACAGGCATGAGCCACCACTCCTGGCCTTCTAGAAGTTAACAATGCACTAGTTCATTCTTTAACAGAAGTTTTAAACTTTAGTGTTTATAATTTATTTATTTTTTTCTTTTTATTTTTTATTACCCAGAAGATTTAGAATTGATATCGTTTAATTTTGTAGTCAATATTCAGGATTTTTGCTATGTGTTTGAGAAGTAGGAATTGTATTTTCTTTTGCTTGAGAGTTTTTGAGTTACAACTTTACACTAGTTATGTGTTACATGTATGTTTTTATATTTGTGAATGAATTATCTATGTTTTAATTTTTGTTCACGAACTCCTCAGAATGTGACAATGTTGATTAGGATGTTTTAAGTTATGTGGGATAGTAAAATGAAACATTAGCTCTAAATTTTTTATTTTTAATTGACACATAACTATACATATTTATGGGATACAGGGTGATACTTGAATACATGTATACCATGTATAGATCAAATCAGGGTAACTGGCATATCCATCACCTCAAACATCGATCATTTCTTACTGTTGAGAACATACAGAATCCTCTATTAAAACTAATGGAACTCTCCATGAATTTGCGTGTTATTTTTGTGCAGGAGCCCTGCTAATTTTCTCTGTATTGTTTCAGTTTTAGTGTATGTGCTGCCGAAGTGAGCACTGGCCTTAATTTTTAGGAAGTAGTGGAAATGATATTTTAAGATACTAGAAATCTTATTGAAACACATTGTAGCTGTTCTTAAAAATTGTCCTGATTACTAACCAATCCATATACAGATATGCAAACAATTGCCCAAAGAAATGAGGGGGTCTGTCAAAAATAAAGGCTTCTCCTTTGGTTTCCTTAGCCACAGTTTATACCATTGACTACCTAACTGCAGCTCAGTGTGAAATTCAGTAACATGGAAACAAGAAATGGAAGCCTATGACCTAATATGTTTTCTTCCTTAGATCAACCTCTCCACTTCTCCTACACCTGCACAGTTAATAAGCCGTTCCCAGGCTTCCAGTTCTACCAGCGGCAGTATTACCCAACAGACTATGTTACTAGGGAGTACTTCCCCTACCCTAACGGCAAGCCAAGCTCAAATGTATCTCCGAGCTCAAATGGTAAGATATGAGCTACCAAATTTTTTCAGTGTTTAAGGACTTGAGAGATCAAAATGTTTCTTGATTTGATACAATAAGAGGTATTTTTAATATTTAAGAAATGTTTAATTGTGTGTGTGCATGTGGGTACGCCTTCAGCTCTTGTACATTTATGTCATGAAAGATTCTACATTTAATTAATAGGTCTTTTGGTATCAAATAGTAATTATCAACATTGGGAAGCTAATAGAGTCAATATCAAGAGTGATTATTTTTTAATCGAAAACAAACTTTTTTTTTTTTTTTT
>NW_016107602.1:773740-776589 GCF_001604975.1 Cebus imitator
TTTTTTTGCAGGCTCTTTTGTTTAATTTTGACATCTGTGGCATTTACTTTTAGAATGAATTTTTTTTTTTTTTTTTAAATAAGGTAGTGTCTCACTTTTGTCGCCCAGGCTAGAGTTCAGTGGCGTGATCTCAGCTCACTGCAGCCTCCACCTCACGGGTTCAAGAGATTCTCCTCCCTCAGCCTCTCAAGTAGCTGGGATTACAGTCATGAGCCACCATGCCCACCTAATTTTTGTATTTGTAGTAGAGATGGGGTTTCACCGTGTTGGCCAGGCTGATCTTGAACTCCTGACCTCAAGTGATCCACCTGCCTGGGCCTTTAAAAGTGCTGGGATTACAGGTGTGAGCCACCACGCCCAGCCATAGAATGAATACTTCTTTACAAATAGTTTTAAAATGAAAGAGCAACCTGGATTTGTCCTATAGATCCTTTGTAGCTGGGTGAAATATTGGAGTGTTGTAAGTATGTGGCATAGTTATCCTTATGATAAAGAGGACTGAAAAGACTTTTTTGGTGTTTCTTTTTGTTTCTCACTGAAATTTAATTTGTGTCCCAAAATAGTCACTGTTGTTGTTTACTTTAACTTTCCATTTTAGGAATCCCGCCGCAGTAGTTTTGAGCTAGGAAAAATTTAAGTATAATAGCTTATTTGAGATACAATTTGGACTCAGAATTTCATATCACCAAAATACATTTTCTTTTTTGAGTACTGCTTTTTTTTTTTGCACTCATCAGAGTCATGAGCTGTTTTAAAAATGTTTATGATTTTTTTTTATTTCTCTATTATTAGAAATTTCTTTTTGTCCTGTAAAACCTTTTGCTGAGGAGATAATCCTAAACTGCATTGTCTTTCTGTCACAAATTTCAGTCTCCTTTGCCTGCTACACATTGTGTGTGGGACATGTTCTTTTGTCTTAGGGTATTTTTTTGGTTTTCTGTCTGTACAGCTGATTTTCACACCTGCTACCACTGTGGCTGCTGTACAGTCTGACATTCCTGTTGTCTCGTCGTCATCGTCATCTTCCTGTCAGTCTGCAGCTACTCAGGTGAGCTTGTCTAGCTTCATAATGTGTTATTTGAGATCTGCATCTTCAGGTTAAAGTTAAGCATTGCATCTGTGTTTAAGTTACTACTGATGGTTTCGGTGCTCCTTGTCATGCATTTTAGATTGAAACTTAATAAAATACAATGAGAACTTCAAGAAAATGTTTTTTGTTCTGTAGAATTATATACCATTAAGCACAGATATTTAGGTTATTTGACATTGGTTAGTCAAGGTTAATGAGAGTTTTTGTTAATGATTTTCTCTTCATAAAGCAGATTTATTTCTCATCATGTGAGATATATTATTTTGCTTACAGTGTTCCTTATGTAATAACTAAGTCAAGATGGATTTTAAGTTTGAAAATAAATTAGACAAATTTAAAATTTTAAAAATTGGTCAAGTGCAGTGGCTTATGCCTGTAATCCTAGCACATTTTGGAGGCCCAGGCAGGAGGATTGCTTGAGCTTAGGCATTAAAGACCAGCCTGGGCAAAATAGCAAGACCTGGTCTTGACTAAAAATAAAAAAAATTAGCTGGGCGTGGTGCTGTGTGGCTATAATTCTAGCTTTTCAGGATGCTGAGGTAGGAGGATTGGTTGAGCCTGGGAAATTGAGGCTGCAATGAACTATAATAGTGCTACTGCATTCCAGTCTGGGTGACACAGTGAGATTAATCATTACAGAAATGCAAATCAAAACGACGGTATCACCATACATTCACTAGAATGGCTGAAATGAAGAAGACTGCTAATACTATCTATTGGTGAGAATATGGAGCATCCAGACTGTCATACATTGCTGGTGAGAATGTAAAATGGTAAAACCACACTTTGGAAAACAGTTTGGCAGTTCCTTATAGAGTGGAAACATACACATAACATGTGACTCAGCAGTTCTCCTTAAGTTTACCCTGAGAGATGTGAAAACATTCATATAGACATGTTAACAAATGTTTATAGCAGCAGTACTCAGAATAACCCCAAACTGAAAACAACCAAATGTCCTTTAACTGCTGAGTAGATAAACAAATTTTGATATATTATTATTTTTTTATTTTTTCCCCACGCACCCCAATTTTAATATATTCTTATGGTGGAATACTGCTCAGAAATAAAAGAATGAACTACTGAAGAATCTCAAAAAGATGATGTTTAGCAAAAGAACCTTGGTATAAGGAATACATACTCTATGATTCCATTATATGAAATCCTAGAACAGGCAAAGCTATAGTGAAAAAAACTGGATTAGTGGTATCTGGGGTAGAAGGTAGGCGGAGATTGATTGGGAAGGGGCATGAGTGAACTGACATGGTTAAGGTGATGTTCTGTATCTTGGGGTAGTGATTATATGGTGTATACATATGTCAAAACTCATTGTAATGTTATTTGTTGTACGTAAGTTACACCTAAATAAATTTGACAAGAATGGATTAGAGTGAGTACATTTTAAATGAAAACAATTGAGTTAGAATGTTACTTTGCATGATATTGCTGTATTTTGGTGTTCTGCACAATATTTTAGACTGCATATGGCAGAGATGGATATTTTAGGGTCACCTTTGGCCTCTTATATTTAATATAGTTCTCCGTCTTCTGGTAAAAAAAAATAAAATGATAATTTCTTTGGTATTTTTGATAAAATATATATTATTTCATTTACAACTGAAGGCTAATTTTCATGTATTAATTTATAAAGATGATGGTCATTTACATTCAGATTTCTCTTAACTTGCCCTGTGATTTTCCATAGTTTCTTTTTCTTTCTTTCTTTCTTTCTTTCTTTCTTTCTTTTTTTTTTTTTTTT